>NC_081425.1:77086251-77217649 GCF_949786415.1 Peromyscus eremicus
ACGTGCTGTCTACATGCTGGAGCAGAATTGTTGGGGTAGAAACCACACCTGCTCTCACAGAGCTTTGTCTTGAATAGATTGCTGGAGGAACATGCATGATAAACAAAAAGATTGATCAGAGAGTGGGGAGAAGTTTTGTTTTGTGTGTGGTCTTTGGCAATCCCACTATATTAATAAGTTAAGAAATACCCCCTGCCAGGTTCTAGAATTGTGATATATGTCAAATGTTTACATTTGACTGTTAAAGTTGTAGATGAAGGTCGTCTTTTCTTTCTGTCAGTGTGCTCTGATGGATAACTTCATTTGATAATCTCAAAAGTTCAAATTGAGGACCTCACTATTGTGAGTTTAAACAAAAACAAAAACAACAAGCCGGAGGTGTGGTGGAGCACACCTTTAGTCACAGCATTTGGGAGGCAGAGGCAGGTGGATCTCTGTGAGTTCAAGGTCAGCCTGGTTTACCAGAGCGAGATCCAGGACAAGCACCAAAACTACACAGAGAAACCCTGTCTCGAAAATCAAAAAAAAAAAAAAAGAAAAGAAAAAAGAAAAAAAAAAGAAAAGAAAAGAAAAAAAACAAAAACAAACAAACAAAAACCCCAAACAACTGACCCTCTTCTCCAAACGAGGTCTAGGGTTTGGGAAATGCTAAGTATACATTTGCTGTGTGAAGAAACAAATGAATGACAAGTTCTGGGAACCAATTAAGCCAGGCACCGAGGCTTTCTGTTTTAACCAACGTTTTGCTGAAGCCATTAAACACATATGTAAATAAATGACAGCAAGTCCAACCACCAAATGCTAGTGGCCACACCATTCAACCCAATGGAGAAAGGAAGGGGAGACATAGAAGAAAGTATAAAAGACACTGCGGCTGTGAATCTGCAACCGTTGACACCAGATGATGAGGTCATGGGAATTTTTCTATAACAGTTATCTCTGCTTTGATATCTGCCGAAAAGTTTTCATAATGAAGTTGAACTTTAAAACGGAAAGAAAATTCTGAGCCTCTGCTGAATGGAAACTTCACTTCTGGTCTGGGACAGACAAACAACAGTACCTGTCTCAGGCTAACAGTTTTGAATGGCTTTAACTCATCTCCAAAGTTAATTAAGGGTCTTTCAGAAGAAGCCCACCAGCACTCAGCTGACCTTTTGCTGTTCCGGTTACTACTAAGGGAAAAGCTTGTTCAACACCTATAACCAATCCACCAAGTCAAGGCTAACCTTCCCAAGCCAATCACCCTGAGGCTCTGTCTTGCACAGATTATGTTAATGTCTGAAATCCCTTAATCACTTTTGGTACCACAGGGATCTCGTTATTAAGGCGACAACTTCAAACGTTCTCCAGCTCAAACATTTTTTTTTAGAAGATAAGGGGAAATCTGGGTAAAACTCCACTTTTAACTATCACTAAAGAGAGCCGTGTTGTCCTTAAATACCAGAGCCACAACAGCATTGTTAAAGACCATAAATGGTTGTTTTCTACAAAAACATCACATACTTAAAGGTCCTGGTCTATAAGATTACTGATGTTTTCATGGTCCCTTCTGAAGTTCTAGTTAGGTTCATAATGAGCCTAGAGAAAATATTTCAGAATTCTTACCTTGTCAATTTTCAAGGCCGGAGGCTCACTGGCAGATCTGACTGTATAGAAAGCAGAAGAAAACATACTTTAAGAAAATGAGAAATAGCAAAATTCATAACAGCCAAGCAAGCAAATGGACATTTCTGTGGCCAGGTTAAGGGCGCTGTGGCTAGTGGTAAGGGTGGAGAATCCTGGGTTTCCATGTCAGAACCTATATTTTATGAACTTTCTCTTTAAAGAAATGTATGTAGCAAGTGAAATAGGAATCCTTTGCTTTGTGAAATTCACTATCCTTCCAAACATACACACATATATGCACACATACCTCACCACCACCACCACCACCACCAAAAACCACCATGAGAACACCATGGCAGGGAGGCAGAGTTCTTGGTAGCAGAAGCTGTGTACCGTGGGATGGGTAGTTCTAAACTCTGCTCTTGGGCTAGGTGGATTGGTTCCCACCAAGATCAAAGCAAAGACTACTTCCTTTTGCCCTAGGTGTTAAGGGCGCTAGAGTGCTCAGTCTGTGGGTATGTGGCCCTTTAAGAGGGCTGATGGAAGTGAGTTGGTGGTTGTGAAGGTCTCTTTAGCATGTAGTCTTTCCTAGGTTGTTTTGAGGTCTAAAGGCACCTGCACTCTTTGCTAATGCCCCTGTGAATTCCAACTGAGTCAGCCTAATTATGCCTAGTGTCTGTGCTTCCCACAGAAGGAGCACCCACCCCAAAGCCTCAGGGAGCACCTTTCCATTCCTACTTCATCTCTGACTCAGAACAAAAAGGTATCTTACACAAAGAGGAACATGGCGGAGGGTGGGAGTCAAATTCATAAGGGGTCTTAGGACTAACTAAATGGGATCAGTGTCTCCAGAGATCTCACGCTGTGTGAGACCGGCACGTATGTCTCAGTCCAATCAGCTGTGTTCTCGGAGTGCTAGAAGAGGTCACAGGTTTTTAAATGAGCCAAAGTTATTAAAAAAGAAAATCATTATCTTGTGATTAATGACAGCAAAGGAAAAGAAAACAAGCCAAGGGCAAAAAACAACCTATTTTCAGAGATTGAACCCTGGGGATAATAATGACTAAGTGGGACTCAGAAAATAAGCCTGCACAAGGGTGCTCTGAGGTGCGGGCTCATATATTACTGCTAATGGCATAAACTGGCACACGTCTCTGGAAAGCAGCTTGCTACTATTCATCAAGGGACTTAGACGTGTTCACAGTCATCATGCTAGTGAGTCCGCTCCTTGATTCGAACAACAGCTGTAGACGAAAATGATTACCAAGGTGTTAGAAATAACCCCAATTATCAATAATACAACTTCCTAGGCAACGGGAACTCTCCATGCTGAATCAACAACAAAGACAAGATTTTTTTTTTTTTTTTTTGGTTGGGGAGGGTAGTGACTGCGTTTTAGGCAAGCTCTCTATCCGTGCACTTCATCCCCAGCCCAGATGCAAGAAATTTAAATGATGAGGAAAATTGCACCTGATATGGCGCAGAGACACCAAAGCAAAAAAACGCTATCTACAGTGTAATGCCAGCTAGTTCCCTAACATATAACTTTGTGCATCCCACAGTCCCATTTGAAATGTGCTCTTCTGGGTTTTAGTTACTTGCAGTCTGAAAATATTCATACATGGAAAACGGAAAATTATAGGAGTGAATAACTCATAAGCTTTAAATTATGCCACTTGGCTTCCCTCGGTCCTGCCCAGGGCACTAATCATCCCTTTGCCCAACGTATCCACACTGTATATGCTGCCTGCCTCTTCATCATTAACTAGAGTCACTTATTAGACATCTCATCGCGAGGTATTGCAGTCAAGCATTCTTTTTGTTTTGTTTTTCGAGACAGAGTTTCTCTGTAGCTTTGGTGCCTGTCCTGGACTAGCTCTGTAGACCAGGCTGGCCTCGAACTTATAGAGATCCACCTGCCTCTGCCTCCCAAGTGCTGGGATTAAAGGTGTGTGTCACCACCGCCAGCTTCAAGCATTCTTTAAATAGTGGCCTAATGCTATGTGACAACATCTTTATTATTTAATGTACTTTATTTTGTCCTGCAGGCATTTTATTGCTGTGGGATGGTCTGTATGTCAAATGTGTTGCTGATTGGTCAATAAATAAATCACTGATTGGCCAGTGGCCAGGCAGGAAGTATAGGCGGGACTAACAGAGAGGAGAATTGAGAGAACAGAAAGCTGGGTGGGAGAGACAGCTGAGCCTGGACAGTCATCCAAAGTTCTCTTGTAAAGTTGGGGCATCTGTCTTCAGCCCACAGGCCTAGAGTCTCTTATTTACTTTTTTCTGTGTCCTGTAGAATGTCTGGCAGTTTCCTCTGCAAAGCAGGAACCTGAAGGACCATTTTGTCAAGCCAAGTTCAGTGGTCATCTTTTTATGGGTCCTGCATGTCCAGTTGATCAAGCAGTCCAGGCAAGAACAGTTTCTTGCCCAAATGGCTATTTTTGTCAAGGTGAAGATAAACTCCGTATGGAGTGTCTTTGATGCCCATCCTCCTTTCTGAAGTAAATCAGTGCTGTCAGGAGCAGACATGTCTCACTGTCCAGAAAGTCTAAATTTTTAAAAGATTTTAAATGCCATATTCTGTAGGTCTTTGAAGTGTTTGAAGACTACCTATCTATCTGAAATATATCTATGTATACCTAGAAGACTTAACTAACATGGCTACAAATATGATTATCATAGATGACTAACTATTAATCTATTTTTAATTATCCATTACAATTTTAAATGAGTTACATAAACATAATACCTCAAACAAGAATAGAAATATATATACAGTATAACAAAATTAAGTTTAAATTTGTATCAATAAACTAAAATCTATAGCAATGTAAAACATTTTAAACAAGTTGTTACTCTTTAAAAGTAGGTTCATTAATCTACCCTTTCATCCTATCATATCTAAACTATCCCCTTTTTTTTCTTTAGAAAGAGATTGTATTTATAATCAACCTCAACTTCACATCACCTCAAGAAGGTGAGTACATAAGAAGATATTTTTGAGAAAGAACTACGTGCCCATACATGTTAAGAGGGGCTAATTTTCCCAGCCTCCCTTGCTGGAAGTGTGCAGCCATGTGACAGAGTTCAATGGGAGAACTGTAAAGGTAGCATATGTAGCTGTGGGTCCATGCTTTCTCCTTCTCCCTTCCTTCCGGGTTCTTGTAACAAGCCATCTAAGACCACAAGAACAAAAGAGTCGTGGAGCAACCTGGCAGAAGAGCCGGGTCCCCTGTGTGATCTTGAGCACAGCTTGGTCATTTACCTCTGGGTTGTTGTGTTAAAAAGAAATAAATACTTTCTAACTTCCTCCAGCCACTGTAAAATCAGGTCCCCGCTACATGCAGTTAGTTCAGCTAACAACAACCTTAACAAACGGGGCCGTTCTTACTTTCGTTGTTCATAATTTGCAATGTTATTACTTCGAAATTTTTAATGCTCTCCATGAATTACTTTGATGATCAGTAAAATATATTATTATGCTTTTAAAGTGTATTTATCTTGCATGTTTTTCCATTGTGTGTGCACATGTGTGAAAATGGACACGCACACCACGGTACATGCTGGAAAGTCAGAGGACAGCTTGTAGGAGCGGATCCTCTAACCAGCTCGGGGGCCAATCCAGGCCGTCAGGTTTGGCAGCAGGTGCTTTCACCCCTCCAGCTATCTTAGGGCCTCAAGTTAAACTTTATTTACTAATGTTAAGACGATCAAATCTAAAATAAAGTTGGGGTAATAGTTATTTCTACTTATGAGGATAAAAATAAATATGGAGTTTAGAACCAATAATGTTGTAGAGAGAACCAATCATACACATTTCACTTTATTTCAAGCCTTTGGAATAAGGAAATCTTAATCTAACTCGAGGTAAAAACCTGCTTCCAAGAGGTATGCTCTAAAGAATAAAATTTCAGCCTATACATAATAATCATAATGTGAGTGGATGCCCAGCCTTAGGAAAGTGAGTTTCAAGTTCTACGTGTGCCCTCATGTCTTTGGCTCATGACTCTGCTTGTTCTTCAGTAGAACCAAGAGGAGTGACCTCCACAAAATTCCTCTCACGGAGCCCCAGGACCTCTTGGATGTCCATCAAGTGTGTGCTTTGATTTTGGTTTGCTTAGGAGCAATGAATGATTCAGCAGAACTCCTGTAAGTTTGGTGGTCTCCTTGGAGAGCCATGGGCTTGCATTATAAGATGGTTGCCCAATATAAAGGAGTCAAATCCAGTCCATAAATTAAGATAGCAGGTCCATGTACGAATCAGCTCAGAAACGTAAAAACAGCGTCTACCTGCGTAGTTCATGGATGATCATTACATTCTGCAATAATAATATGCCAGAGGCATTCGGCACCTTTTAGGAGATCATTAGGGCCCTGTGCACAGACACTCAAAGCATTTCAGCAGGTTGACCTTAGAGACTTACCTGTAATTATCTATTAGCTAAAGAAACCATTTGTGTTCTTCTTCTCCAGAGAGTGCCAATCGGTCCTTCTCTCCCCTGTGAACTACAATTCCCAACACTAATATGGCGGCTAGTTTGTCTTCAATAACAACAAGAGGAGGGGGGAGTCCAGAGTCTCTCCACTTCCCTCCAGAATGACTGCCAGCGTGTTCAAGGGAAACCCTAAACTCTCCCACAGTAGGCAGGCCGAAGCCGATAGTCAAAGCTCAGAGTTCACAGTTTTTCTCCCGTCTTCCTTCTGCAGGAACATAAGCAAGGCAGCTCCACAGGCCTAATTACCATGGTAACCGCATGCACTATGAGATTATGAGTGTGTTTGCTAAAATGACTCTCGGGTTGTTCCCCCAGAAGCCCCAGACACACAGATTTCTGGCTGGTTTATAAAATCCACTTAAAGTTTCGTTACATTTTTTTGGCTCTTATTAGCCTATCTGTTGCTATGAGGAGGGATCCATAAAATCAAACAAGCCCTTCTTGAAGATGAAAAAAAGAAAGAAAGAAAGAAAGAAAGAAAGAAAGAAAGAAAGAAAGAAAGAGAGAGAAAGAAAGAAAGAAAGAAGAAACCAGGAGTAGAAAGAAAAAAACGAATCAGTTCTCTCAATGTTCCAAGATAAATCTATTTACTTCAGGTTTACAATGAAATTAATTTGAATTTATGTATGGAAGATAATCTCTTCCTAATTTAAGTAATTCCATGAAGTAGTTTTAAAGACTCTAGTGAAATAAGCAGGTGAAATAAAATATTTAATAAGAAATAAGGGGTTGGGGATTTAGCTCAGTGGTAGAGTGCTTGTCTAGCAAGTGCAAGGCCCTGGGTTTGGTCCTCAGCTCCGGAAAAAAAAAAAAAAAAAAGAAATACCAAACAAAATAACCTAAATCTAGGAGCACAAACTGTTACAGAAGAATAATTAGAAATCTTAATATCAAGGTATTTTAAAATGGGTGTCCCAAGTTAAAAAATTTATTTTTAAAATTCAAAACATGAAAGAATCCAGACACTGGAAGAAATGAAAATGACATCTATTTATTTAATAAACACCATTTAAGGCCATGTATGAACTATGCATCATTGTGTGCAGCTGGAACATAACAACAGGGCTGAAGGAGACTCGTTCCAGACAGAGGCCCATGGGCTGGCCTGGCTGTTCCCCTCTCTTTGAACACTCACAAGGCACCCCTGAGGGTAGAACTCTCCTCACTTGCTGCACGCCACAGGCACGACTTTGGTACTACTATTGACACCCTCAAAGAAATATATGCTGGTCATTTTAATATAGGGGTTTCCTCTGTGTGGGATGAAAATAAGCCTTATTGCAAAAAGAAATTAAAATGCAAATTACTTATGTAAACTTAATTATCTTCCCAACCCCTCAGTAACATTCATGCTAACCAATGCCTCAAAACGTGCATTTAAAAGCACCGTCTTCAGAGTTATGTAAATGTTTTAAGGCCAATAGCCGCCCCCACAGTTTAAAGGGAAAACCAAAGTGACTATCCGGCAGAATGGGCGAGACTGTACTGACCACAGCCACTGTTGACCCAGCCAAGCCTGTTTCTCTCTCACTCCGCGGTCACTACTGGTCAGCGCGGGGAGCTCCCTCGTGTTGTCCTCCTTTCAAATCAAAGCCACTGCCGCCCACTTCCCCACCGCCAGTGGCCAGGGGACACGTTTGTGTATTGTTCCTATAGCATCTTTCGACCGATGACGCGGTCCACACTGCTCACCTATCTCAAGCCAATGCCGGGCACCTGGCCACACCTACCAAAAAGCAGGTTTGGGTAAGGTGAGCCTGCTATGAATTGGCAGGAAACCTGGACGTGATTACAGATAAGCCTGTGGACTCCCAGATAAACAGTTCAAATCTGAGATTAACACTTCACTAAGTCCCAGCATTGACCGTGCTCTGTGCCAGGGAAATGGGCTTCCCCAGTTGACTCCAAACTCCAGTGGTGAACTCTGACTAGAAGGGAACAAGTCCTTCTACTAGAGGGTGGCAAGAAGACCCTGGTTAAACTAAAAGGCACTCTCCTTCAGGTTTGTAGCAGTAAAAGTTATAGGGATAACCGCACTTCCGAGATAACCACTGTAGTTTAGGCACATGACAAATGAGCCGTCAGATGAGGAAGTCAGGACACAGAATGTCTAAGCAACTTCCACAAGTGACTCTGCCTCCACACTAATCTTCGTTAACTACCTAACTTCTAAATACTAACTAACCCTTACACTCTAACTTTCCCACACTGCTGTATTTTGGATCATTTCAAGACAGAATAAAAGATAGATTGGACCAATATATTTTTCCCTAGAAATTCTCACCTTGCCTTACATTTTTTTATTGAAAAAAAAATCTGCCGGGCGGTGGTGGCGCACGCCTTTAATCCCAGCACTCGGGAGGCAGAGCCAGGCGGATCTCTGTGAGTTCGAGGCCAGCCTGGACTACCAAGTGAGTCCCAGGAAAGGCGCAAAGCTACACAGAGAAACCCTGTCTCAAAAAAACAAAAAAAAAAAAAAAAAAAAAAAAGAAAAAGAAAAAAGAAAAGAAAAAAAATCTTAAAGCTGTTTAATATCAACATTTTTTTTTTTGCTTAAAGGAGAAAAAAATGATAGAACTGTTAGTAAAGTAGTTTAATAATACTCGTAGATATCAGGGTTCCATAAATACATTCATCAAGTCTTAAAGAAAAAAAAAAAAGACAAGAGATCAGTTCACTCCATGGAAACCCTCAAAAATGACAGTGAGATTTTTTTGTTGTTGTTGTTCCTATGTCATTTTTTTTTTCTAATATAGCTCGACATAGATCAGACAAATGCCTTCTTAAACAGGGCTCTGTTGGCATTAGACAGTAACTGTACTAGACATTAACTGTACTTTCCCGTTTAAAAATGCAAATAGACGAGTAGGAAGCACTCCATCATCTACTGCAGAGAGATCACTCCCACCACCACCTGTCTGCTAGGATGAGGAGAATACACAGAAACACGTCTCCGCGACAAGCCGTCACAACACTGAAATCTCTCCTCTTCCCTATCGCTGTGGCATACACATTGTCTCAGAAATGCAACACCTGAGTAGAAAGAAAGCAGCAACAGAGATGAGCGTTGACACTGCTGGGACCACACACACTTGCCTCCGGAGCCAAAGAGTGGAAACCTATTGTGTGAGAAACTTGTAATCAGACATGTCAGAGACTGGTCAGGTCTCACTTACAGGTGCTGTAACCAAGCCAGCATACCCCTCGGGAGAAAACAGCCTTCTCACTGAAGTTGGACAGACAAATCCTTGGCCACTGAGCTCATTACTCAGCCCAGGCTGGCTTTTATTTAGATCAAATTGATGTGAATGATCAGTCACAGAGAACCAACTTAATTATATACATATATGCAGAAATGTAGGGTTGATTATCTAAAGTGAGTACTTTTCCGATTGCCTTTATAGGACTTGCCGTATTTCCTTCAGGACTTTTCTCTTCAGAGGGTTATTCTTACCTGTCTTACCTCAGTGTTCTATTTTTCCTCTGCTTGGACTTCTTTCTCTGTCCTATCTAGATCACCATCACCAGCAAAAACAAGTTTTGACATGTGCATAAGTGGTGAGTGCTGAGTGTGTGTGTGTGTGTGTGTGTGTGTGTGTGTGTGTGTGTTTGTGTATGTGTGTGCAGATATGTATATGTGTGTATACGTGTGTGTGTGTGTGTGTGTGTGTGTGTGTGTGTGTGTGCATGTTGCTTTCAAACAACTCAGGTCAGGCTGTGTGGTTTGGGGGAGCTATTTGATCTTCAAGTCTTGGTACTCTCACTTGCAAATGGGACTAATAGTAGCAAAATATATTCACAGCCTACCTGGGGGCCACTAACCCCTTTGTTTTTTGTTAATAGTAGAGAACCTTTCTCCTGGGTTCTGGTGACCCTGTTTTTCACAGAGGTTGGGCTGCTCCAAGGACTCTGAAAGGAAGCTCCCAAATGAGACAATCACAGCGGTTCCTTCTGCTTGGTCAAGTGTGAGTCAGGGGGGAATACAGCTGGAGATGACTTTTTTTTCCCTTTCTTTTTCTTTCTTTTGCAGTGCTATGGAGCACATCTGAGGTCTTGGACATACAGGCAAGTTCTCTGTGACTGAGACACATCCCCAGCCTTTTTTCGTTGAGACGGGTTTTTTTCCTTGTAGTTTCTGATGGCCTTGACTTCACTATGGCCTCATACTTAAGAAATTCCTTCCCATATCTCCCTAGTGTACAGGTGACCCACAGGCTGCTTTTCAACTTTAAAAAGAGGTACGTGAGTGACAGGTATGCCTGTAATCATGCCTATAATCCCAGCAGTTAGTAGCCTGGGACAAAAGGATTGTCAAAAGTTTGTGGCCAGCCTGGACTACATGAGGAGCTCTATGACTCTGGTAGACTGAGCGAGAAACTGACACAAAGGAGCACACAAGCTTCATGAGAAGAACCTGGCCCCTCAGCTCTGCCTGTGGGCTCCGAACTGCTCCTACTTTGGACTTGTAGGCCGCATCTCCACACAGTAAGGGGAGATGCTGCCTACATCTGGCCCGAGAGAGCACATCAGCATGCTGAGGCTAGCAGAGTGGGAAGAAGAAAAGGGTTCAGCTCGTTGAGGACACTGCCCAGCTGCTAACTCACAGACTCTGGATCCCGAGATAAATTCCTATTGTTTCCATTTAGACAACAGCTTTTCTCCCTCACCAGCAGCTCAAAATATTCTGGCAGGAAAAAAAAAATGTTCATTTCACGTGGTTAATGTAACAATGAGTTGAAAACAGTAACATATAAAGTGTGGAGCACAGCTTGAACGCTCATCAGATGCCGCTCCTCAGATGCCGGTTGCTCCTCAACTGGCGT
This sequence comes from Peromyscus eremicus, assembly GCF_949786415.1. Taxonomy (NCBI): domain Eukaryota; kingdom Metazoa; phylum Chordata; class Mammalia; order Rodentia; family Cricetidae; genus Peromyscus; species Peromyscus eremicus. The sequence continues at coordinate 77,097,182 of NC_081425.1, forward strand.
GTGAGGGTGGTGCTATTCACCCCTTCTACCAGGAGGGAGTGCCTTCCTCCGTGTGGCTTGAAGGACTCCTCTGTAAGGGTTTTTGCTGCTTCCCCCAAACACAATGAAGGACAGAGAGCATTGCTTTCTCTTCTTTATTCAGCTAAGAGATGAATATCATGTATCTAAGGTTATTTTAAACAATAAGGATAGTGTTTACTTCAGACAACAAGCCCTGTTGAGTTGATTGCAGTGTAGGAAAAAATCTATAATTAAATGGAGAAGTCTTCCTGACTGTGCAAATCAATTTGATCTAAATAAAATCTAACCCAGGCCAAATACTCAACCGCATAGCCAAGCATTCTGCCTTGGAGCCTGTCTAGGTTGACCGAAAAGCTGCTTCCAGTAGAAGAAAGTCTGTAGGTCTTCCTGCTTCTGTGGGAGGAAGGGCATGTCGCCTCTGGGGTCTCACCTCATCCTTACTTCAGAAAAGTACTTGTACTTTCTGCTGGGAAGCACTCTGGTACAGCCTAGAGCTTCACATGCCTGACTCCTTAGCAACCTAGGTCTTAACCCCAATGTCGCCTCTTGAGAAGCCTTCTGGAACTATCAAATACCAAAACCAAACCAAAACAGAAAAAAAGAAACCTAAATCCCCATGATCACACATACAACCTATATAACGCTACCGCCCCCACCCCCTCCGCGCGCACTTCAGCTAACACAACACACAGTGGTCGCTGATACTTTCTTCTATTGTGATTTATCTCTGCCTGTGGTTTCCAATCCTGACTGACCCTGATTTCATAGTCTGGGGTGGAGCTGGGACATAGCTCCCACACACACACCAAAGTACTCCCTTGTGATTTCTAATGTGTAGTCAGATCTATGAGCCTCTCTGGTTTATGTGTTTATTGAGTCTGTCTCAAAACTAGAATTTAAGTTCTAAGAAAAGAAAGAACCTGCCTGTTTTGTTCCCTGGCATCTCAAAGGGCAGGTGGCACAGGGCAGACATTCATTTGAGACTTGTGGACAGACTGACTAGCTGAATTGTAATTATTTCTGTATCTGCCTGTTTTCCCCAGTGGCCTGTGAGAGCCCAGAGAACAAGCTCTATGTCTAGCTCACTCTGCATCAAAACTATGAGTCACTCAAGAAAGTTCATTAAATAAGTGCATGATAAACAAATTGCATTGTGTGCTATGAGGCAGACAGACAAAACCCAACGTAGCTACTATCCTCAAAGTGTTTGCTGCGTGGTTAAAAGGGGAGTGAGTGTGCAAGATTAATACACACACACCAGAAGGAGCTAAGTGCTGTGCTCAGGGAAGAAAAAAGACTGTTGTTTGTTCAGGAAGGAGGAGAAGAAAGCGACACACAGGCTTCACGGAAGATGGAACCACTGGCCCGAGCCTAGTTAGAATCTAGCTCCTTGCAGAAGCAGGGCTGTGAGGTGAAATACAGAAGGAGAAGTAGGCAAGCTAATCCAAAGGGAGGACAAACCACTCCTGGAGAGACCAAGAGGCCCTGAACCAAGAGACTGTTATCACCATAGAAACGAGTAGACGGTATCGGGGTTTACTTCCAATCCCAGTTGCAAGAGCTATTCAGTTTACTGCTCCTTGGGTTGCTTGGTGAGGAAAATGGTGAGAGAGAGTTTTTTCTAAGTAAGAATTGAAAGAGGAGAGTTCGTTAGCAGCCATGGCGTTAGGGGAGGAGTGGATTTGAGGTACAAAAAGGTGGTTGTGAGGGCTATCTCGGATGTGAGCATGGAGTTGGATGGTCTAGTGAGTTTGCTATGGAAGCTTGGAAACCAGTGAGAGATCAGATGTGAGAACTGAGCTGGGGCTGACCCTCACGCAGCAATGATTAGACCCAGAGCAAAGAATGGGAGTTGGGGAGAGGGAAAGAGAATGGGCAGAACCATCCGACATTCTGTGTAAGCATGAGTGGTGCTGGAAACCTTCAAGTGGTATGGAGAGAACGAGGGAGGCGGGAAAGGTTGTAAGAGTCAAGAGTCCCCAGGCATGACGGTAAATACCTGTAATCCCAGTACTCAGGACACGGAGACAAGAGAAACCTGCATTCAAGGCCAGCCTGGGCTCCACTGTGAGACCTTATCTCAAAGGAATAAAGCCCAGATTAGCAGATTTTATTTATTAAGTTATGCATGTAAGTGTGGTGGTATTGTGTTCCCCAAAATATTGTGCACCCTAATAAACTTATCTGGGATCAGAGAACAGAACAGCCACTAGATACAGAGGCTAGAAAATGGTGGCACTCATGCCTTTAATCCTAGCATTCCAGAGGCAGAAATCCGTCTGGATCTCTGTGAGTTCAAGGCCACACTGGAAATAGCCAGGCATGGTGACTCACGCCTTTAATCCCAGGAAGTGAGGGCAGAGAGCAGAAAGGTATATAAGGTGTGAGGACCAGGAACTAGAGCTGGTTAAGCTTTTAGGCTTTCGAGAAGCAGTCAGCTGAGATCCTTTTGGATGAGGACACAGAAGCTTCCAATCTGAGGAAACAGGATCAGCTGAGGAATTGGCACGGTGAGGAAGCTGTGGCTTGTTCTGCTTCTCTGATCATTCAGTATTCACCTCAATACCCAGCCCTGAGTTTGTTTTTATTTAAGATTCATACTACATGTAAGAAAAACTAGATAAAGGTAATAAGAAGGAGCCAATTAAGGAATGAAATCCGGGACTGATGAGGTGCCTCAGCAGGTAAAGGCATTTGCCACCAAGCCTGACAACTTGAATTCAGTCCTTGGAATATGCATGGTAGAAAAAGACCTGACTCCCACAGACCATCCTCAGCCCTCCACATGTGCACTGTGGCCTTTGTGCACACACACAAGTAAATATAATAAAAATGATAAGAGAAGGAAGCCAACATGGAGGGAGGAAGATAATTGTCAGAGCATCATCACTTAGGCGGTAAAAGGGAACAGAACAGAGTTGGAATAAAGGATATAGCCTCACTTTGAAGGAAAGACTAGGGAAAGAACACAGAATGCATGTGACTCTGGTCCAGACACCACTTGCTGTGTGGTGTGTGGTGTGGTGTGTGTGTGTGTGTGTGTGTGTGTGTGTGTGTGCGTGCGCGTGTGCGTGTGTGGTGTGTGGTGTGTGTGGTGTGTGGTGTGGTGTGGTGTGTGGTGTGTGTGTGTGTGTGTGTGGTATGTGTGGTGTGTGTGTGGTGTGTGGTGTGGTGTGTGTGTGTGGTGTGGTGTGTGTGTGTGGTGTGGTGTGGTGTGTGTGTGTGCGTGTGTGTGGTATGTGTGGTGTGTGTGGTGTGTGTGGTGTGGTGTGGTGTGGTGTGTGGTGTGTGCGTGGGTGTGTGTGTGCGTATGTGTGGTGTGTGTGTGGTGTGTGTGGGTGGGTGGTGTGGTGTGTGTGTGTGGTGTGTGGTGTGGTGTGTGTGTGTGTGTGTGTGTGTGTGTACTTGTACTCCTACCCCACTCATCTGTTAGAATTTAAGCCCCAGTGTTGTTGCACGGGAATTAGAGGATGTGGGGCCTTTGCAGAGGTGATCAGGTCATGCACTGATTCCCTCAGAGAAGCAGGCCTTCCTGAATATAAAGGATACAAGAAGACAGGATCTCTGAAGAACAGGTCCTCACCTAATCTACTGGCACCATGATCTCTTATCTCCAGACTCAGAAACTGTGAGCAATGGATTTCTGGGGTTTGTAAATGGCCTGGTCTGTGGTAATTCGTTATTGCAGTCTGAACGAAGACAAGGAGAAAATCTGAAGTGATAAGAATTGAGGAAGCCTACAACATATGTTAGAAAAAGAGAGGGTTGGACCAACTGTAAGGAACGAAGTGAGTAGTTTTGAGGCTGTCCAGATTTCACTGTGAATGCATGGGAGAGAGTGAAAGTGAAATACAAAAAAAAAAAATCAAGAAAGACAGAAAAGAAAAAGAAAAAAGGGGGAGGGGGCTTTCAAGAAACAACTGCCTGCTGACAGGATGGCGGATCGCAAGGCGAAGCCTCAGCCTGGTTTCCAGGCCTCTCTCCTGCCTCGGAGACTAGGCCCCAGGACTGATCAGGAGCATGAATGCCTGCCTCCAGCTAGGCCACTAGGGTGGAGGAATTAGTGAAGATGCGGCTGCTCAGTCTCCCCTGGTCCTTTGACTCATACTTGCCCAGAGATAAAAGGCTCCTCCTGCCTTACTTCAGACCTCTGCAGGAAAACGACTTCAGAGAAACATGCCACTCCAAGATCACTGAACAACCTCTGCTGTTGAGTGTGTGTGTTTGTGCAGAGTGTGTGCATGTTCATATGGGAGTGTGTGTGTGTGTGGTGTGTGTGTGTGTGTGTGTGTGTGTGGTGTGTGTGCATGTGTGGTGTGTGTGTGCGTGTGTGTGTGTGTGTGTGTGTGTGTGTGTGTGTGTGTGTGTGCCGGAAGGAGCCATCACTTTGGCTTCACATCCATGTTAGGCAGTTCACAACTTCCAGTAACTCCAGTTCCAGGAGATCTGACCCCTTCTCGCCTCTGTGGGCACCTGCACTCATATTCACACACATATGCACACATGTATATAATTTTAAAGTAAAAAGCAAAATTTTTTAAAGGGAGAATCACATTCAAAATTGGAAAGTATTTGAATGAACATTTCTTCAAAGAAGACGCACCTGTGGCCAAAAAGGAAATGAGAAGTGAAAATCATTGGGAAACCGTCGATCACGTGGGATCCGCTCTTGCAAGATGGTGTTGGGGTTACCTGAAGCGCTATGGCCATAGCCAGGAAAATGCAAGTCCACTCACAAAGAGATTCCCCTGCCCACTCCACGGTGGTGACTATCCAAACAACTAAACAAAAGAACCAACCACAGGTGTCGCTGAACTGGAACCACTGCCCCCTTCCGGTGGGATGTCAAATCGGGCAGCTGCTACAGAAAACAGTATAGTGGTGCCTCAAAAACTGAACACGAAGCCAGGGACTCTACACACCTCTATTCATAACAGCGTTGTTCGTAATAGCCAAAAACCGGTCCAAGTATTCATTAAAGGATGAATGGAAAAACAGCACGTGATAGAGAGAAGTGATGGAAAGTTATTCAACTTAAAAAGGTAGGACATTCTGGTATGTGCTACAACAGGGATGAACCCTGGGGACAATACAGAAGATGAGTTAAGTTCATCACGGAACACTATGATTCCCTCTCATCAGGTTCTCAGTCAAATCCATAGAGACAAAGTCGACAGCGTTTGACAGAGCCTGGGCTACAGCAGAAAAGGAGAGTTACGACTTAGTATTCACTGACTTTCTGTTCTACGAGATTAAAAAGAGCCAGACGGTGGTGGTGCACGCCTTTTAATCCCAGCACTCAGAAGGCAGAAGCAGGCGGGTCTCTGTGAGTTCGAGGCCAGCCTCATCTACAGAGTTCCAGAACAGCCAGAGCTACACGGGTAAACTCTGTCTTAAATAAATAAATAAATAAATAAATAAATAAATAAATAAATAAATAAATAGGATTAAAAAGAATTCAGAGGGTTGATGGTGACAACATCAATGTGACTGCAGAACGGCATGCTTAAATGTGAACGGAACGGGGCATTTTGTGTTATGAATATTCTTTTACGATAAAGAAATCTCTGTTCTCAGAGACAACGGCACCAAGACTAAGCCAGCTTTTCCTTATGTTACTACAGAAGAACACGAAGACACCCCAGCATCTTTTTGTACCCGACACTCACTTTATCCACACACAGAAGCAAAGGCTGCACCACATAAAACCCCGACTATGTGCTGTTATTCCTTCCTCACGGGGAATTAACTAAGTTCCCAAATGACTGTACTGAGTCATGTCGGAAGAAGCACGGCAGGACCCAGGCACACCGCTCTGCTCCACAGCCTGCGTTCTTGGCGCGCTACCACAGTCCTCTCTTTGCCTCACACTGATGGACCTCTCGTGAACAGGTTTTCTCCTTTTAGACTTACAGGTCGGCCCTGTCTTCTGAAGCAGACTAAAAAAGTTATTCGGCTAAACCCATCACACGAGGCCCAGGGCTGGCCATAAAATAACGAGTCATGTTTCCATTCAGTCATTGACCATACGTCAGAAAGGAGGAGTGGGGAAGCACATATAATTAAAATTTCGGTGTTTGTCCGTTCCTTCTAGGGCCACTGAATACCCTGGGCAAAAAAGAATGCCTGTTAGTATTCCGAACAGCCAGAAGAGTGGGAACAGTCTCATTGTGCAACAGAGAAGCATGCCCATCTGTTTCTTGCTTAAGAAAGAACCCTGCCTTTCATCCTTACTGATCTGCTGTTCCTCACTCACATTCTGCCTCAAGCTGGAATTTCACAATTAAGGAAATGTTTTGTGCTCGGTAGAAAATAGGTACCTCTTAGTTGCTTTCAGAAAGGTAGCAGGGGGTCCCTTGACTCTACTCTGCCTGCTGGCCAAGGTTTCATCATCTCAGTCTCTTGTGAGACACGGGGTGGGGGTGGGAGGGTGGCAGGGCGGGGGTGGGATGGGTGTGTAACACATTTTCTAGACATCCCCAAACAAAGCAGGGTGTTGGCATCGTCTGGGGAGGGCAGGCTGTACATGATCCGGATAGAAGGAATGTCCGGGCCTCCACATAACCCAAAGGCCCAGTTTTTTTTATTTCATTTAGAGACACAAAGCCAGATCACCAGGCTAGGTCTAGCCTCAGCCCCATCCGGAAGATCGGTGCTATATTTTACTTTAGGATACAGTGGGGACTCTGGAACCCTGACACAATTTGCTTTGATTAAATTCAAGGAAGCCTTCCCAAGAGCCCCATGGTTACAGCAACTCCTACACACTCAGGAAAATAGAGATTTATTTCTTTGGTGCCCATGAACACTTCCTGTCTCAGAAAATGCACTGCTACTCTGCAAAGTCAGAGACACTAAATTAATTTCATAAAGATAACAAAACAGAGCAGAATCCAAATCGTATGGCTCCTTCAACTGATAATAGTGCTTTCTCAAAAGTACGTACTTTGTCAATTGGTATATTTGGTTTTTAAAAAAAATTGTATTTTAATAATTCATGAGTATCCAAACGTGCCATTGTATTGTTTTCATTCTACCACCCAAGGTTCCTTCTTTGTTTTGAAAAATTATCTCCTTTCAATACATAAAAAAGTTTAAAAGAAATCATTTTAGTCAATGCTCTCTTGTGCATAACCATACAATTTATGTTGGAGATATTTTTAAATTATGCCACAATTTATTAAACTGTTTATCCTACATATTCTGCCAAAGAAAACCCACAATCTCGATTCAAGCCCGTTAGACCTCTTTATTGCACTTTTACATGTATCATTCATAAACCGAAAGAGTTACCAGTCCCAGACCCATTATCAGCATCCACTGCTGGGGAAAAAATTACAGAATAAAAATTGTGTTCTAATTATATTACTTCCGTGTACAGCATACACAGACAAGGGAACAAACTAGCTCACTTTGATATTATCTCTCTGTCTGGAATAACAATCGCTTCGATCTAGAGATGAATAAATCCATACAGGCATAGAATCCTGTATTCACACACCGGTATCCGATTTGGGGCAAGTTACCATCCCTGGTCGGTCCTTTGAATAAGGATGCAACTTTAGGGTAAGACCTACTGACAAACCCACTCTGAGGTTAGTTACCCGGCAAGGAGCTGCACAGAGCAGAGAGGAAGACACTGGTTCCTTAGTGGTAAATACTGCCTGTCCCTCACTCGCGAAATCTGAGCCTTTGTTGGTTTAAAAAAACAAAAAACAAAAAACAAAAAAAAACTATGCACAAAAGGACCCAATCTCCCCAAAGCCAAACCACAGCCATAATGTTGCAAAGAAGACGGCCCAGCGATATATAATATGAATGTGCTTAAAGTCTTTCACTACTTACACCGCAAAACAAGGGACGGCCACGCTCGGTTGCCCAGACTGCAGCTTCGCAGGCCAGCTGATGGTAACTCAGCCCTGCCTGACTCCCAGGCCAGCTAAGCAAACCACTTCTTACATTCAGCGTGTTTTCCTAAACACGGAGGGTGGTTCCCCGCTCCCTAAACAAAATGTGTCACAAATCTGACCATCCTTCTCGGAAAAATAAAAAAATAAAGCTAAAAACCCCACCTGAATCACTCCCCCCCCCCCCCAAAAGCCTGGAGCAATGTCCCTCGCTTCCCTACAAAATCCGCCCTAAAACCCACAGGCACGGTCATTTTATCCTCTATTCAAAAGGAGCTACATGGAAAACGTGTCCTTTACCTTGCTTGGCTCCCGAGGCTTGGTTAGAGTGCAGCTTCCCCTGGCGGAGCTGATGGGTGGTGAGCTCGGCCCGCCCAGCCCAGCCCAGCCCAGCGCAGCCCAGCCCAGCCCAGCCCAGCCCAGCCCCGCCGTAGTAGGAGTTGCCCACCGAGCGGCGTCGAGTGTCTGTGTAGCAGCCGCTGCAGCCCGGGCGTGAGTCCCCACCCAGCTTTGTCTTCAATCATCATTTCTACAGGAAGCAGCGCATCTCCCACTTCCTCCTCTCTTAGTACCGGCTAGCAAGACAGCTTTCTTGTTTGCCTCGCACTCCACCAAAAGGGCTTCCTCCAAGTCGCTTTGCCTGCTGCTGCTGAGAGTAACTTGGCTCTAATCCCCTGGACCCCTTTGTTCCAGCGGCCCTCCACCCCACATCCCTACGGCACTGTTTTCTTTCCCTGTCTCATTCCCTAGCCCTCATCTCACAGTAGCACCCACCGAGTGCCTCAGTGGGTATCCTCAACACCTAAGCTGCTTTCTCATTCTGAACTACAGCTGCTGTTTATTGGGTCGGTGGCCCCCACCAGGCTCTAGTCCTGAGATCCGGGGCCAGCCTCCACAGCTCCTTCTGACTGGTGGGGCGATCCGCATTCCGGGTTAGCTCGCAGCTTCTTGCTGCTGAGTTTTTTCCTTTGTGGCCAACCTTCCCGGAGCTTCATTTCCCCAAGGTCTCCCTACCACTGAGGTTTTATTTAACCCATATGCTGAGAAAATAATGGCCCCACAGGACTTCTTCTGGGACATGGGAGCTAAGCCAAGTCCTGCAACGCTGAGGTAGGCCTAACAGTGAAAACAGGCTGAAAAGAGCGTGAATGAAGGGAGTGAGGAGGTCCTGAATGGCCTGGATTCCCATCCTAGAAACAGATCCCCTCCTCCACCACCCACGCATACATTGGTAGGGCTGAGAGGGTCTTCATGGCCTCCTGTCCCCTACATGGCTGGTATCATGGGTAAAGGTAGGACCTATAGGCAATCTGTCCACCAGGGTTAGAATCTGAGCTGTCATCCCTGCCTGTGAATTTTAACAAACGACTTAACGTCTATGTGCCTCAGTTTCTCCACTTGCAAAATAGAGATGATTGTACCATATCTCACAGTGAAAAAATCTGAGAACTAAATAAGACCAGACACATGGTGCACCGTTATAGTTCTAGGAAGAGAAGAACTATGCGATACGTACTAGTGCATATTGTTTATAGGAGCTTGAAACTCAGATGTGACAAGTGACTTGAACAGCCAAACCAGAACCAGTGTTTGTTGCCCTGGCTTCCCCTACAGTTGTTCACAGCTGAGCCCTGATGCTCACGGTAACAATATACCCAAGGCTTGAGTCATTCTCTCTCTTGATTAAGGAAGCTACAGTTTAAACACTGGCAGGGTGGGAGGGGGGCGGGGTGGAAAAGCGAGTCCTTGTTCCAGAAGGGAGGTGATGCTGTACCAGCCGGATGTGGTAGACAAGAGAATCACATAGAGCTCAAGGCTTCCCTGGTCTCAAGTGTAAATAATAAATCAGTAAATCCTCCCTCAGAAGCAGGGCCTGGAAATCCACCCTTCTCAAGCACTGGAAGTAGTCTGCAACTGTATTTTTTTTTTTTTAAGATTTATTTATTTATTATGTATACAGCATGTATGACTGCAGGCCAGAAGAGGGCACCAGATCTCGTTACAGATGGCTGTGAGCCACCATGTGGTTGCTGGGAATTGAACTCAGGACCTCTGGAAGAGCAGTCAGTATTTTTAAGGTCCTATCCTACCTTTATCCCCCAGCAAGGAAAGGGACAGGATCACTAGAAGTCTAGGATTGATGCAGGCTCATCAAGTGAGCATTCTAGCACACCTTGGGGACCACAGCTTGTCATCCTGGCAGGCACAGAATTTAATCTCGGTTCCCTGTTGTTTTGATTTCAGGTTCCATGAAGTTTCCTGGGAATCTTTTTATTGTAAGGGACCCTGATGTGGAAAGTTGTTGGATTTTTGTTTGTTTGTTTCCATGTGGAAGCTGAGGAACCACCTCTGAAGTAACAGCAAATAGGAGTGCTCTGCTAGAAGATGGGACAAAGGTCCAGTGTCACACAGGTTATCACAAAGCCAAGAAGCCTGATGCTAAAGGTTACCAGAGACGTCTAATGTAAATTATACACACACATACATACTTACACACTTATAACACATATGTAATGTATATATAACACAGATACATGATGCTAAGCCTAAGAAAAATTAAAAGCATGCTTTTAAAGTTTTGGGGAAAAAACCCAAGAATTTGGTCATTTTTAGACCAGTTGAATCTAGCATTCGCTATGGATTCAGGTAGATATTTACTTTGAATCCTATTTATCTATCTATCTATCTATCTACCTACCTACCTATCTGCCCATCTATGAGAAAGGGGTTGATACTTCTGTGTAAGCTTTTATAAGAAAATCCCTTTTGATCAATGAATCACTAGGAATTAGCCCTGGCCTTCTAATCCACCCTTTCATCTCTGGTCATAAAGCTCACAGTAGACTGAGCTGCCCAGCTCCCAGGGAGGTCAAAGTAAAAAGTCAGATTTTAAGATCTTTCCCTTCCTGTCATTGGCCTCATTGCTTCCAGCTAGTTCTAGCAGTTTCTTTCTTTTTTTTTTTCTTCAGGAGACAGAAGTCAAGGGTGGGTGTGTAGCTCAGCCAGGAGAAGAGATTAATCCAGTTTAGTTTAGCTCAAACACAAGCATAGGAAGTCCTGACACCAGGTCTCCAAAGTACCCATTTCACAGGGAACATGGTACCATTTTACCTTACGTGAAATGCTTGTGCCGTCAACTGTGAGACGCAAGCTGCCTTGCACACATTAGATCAATGCAGAGACAGACTGAAAACCGCCCTAATGTCCACCACTGTCCTTGTTTGCAGAAATTAACCCCTTGTTGCATTTCTCACATGTATCTGATCGTGGGGGCTGATGAGGACATCTTTTTAGCCTGATGTCTGTCCTGCATTTTTGAGCATTCTGGCTAGAAGATTCTTGACATTACTTTCACCAGAAGCCTATTCCTCTTTCTGTATTCTCCATTTCTTTTCATGATGCACATCAACCGATTGTACACACAGTATTAGGATGGCCCCAGACCCCTTTTCTTTGCTATTTCAAAGTCAGTGAGTCTTTGGTTGCTGCCTCCAAATTATCTCCTTACTCACTGTGATCCTTTCTCTCCCCTGCCGCCACCTTCTGTCCCCACTGCTCAGGTTTCCGATGTGACCGCAGTGTCCCTACTATGTGCTGCAATGTCCCTACTATGTGCTGCAATGTCCCTACTATGTGCTGCAATGTCCCTACTATGTGCTGCAATGTCCCTACTATGTGCTGCAGTGTCCCTACTATGTGCTTCTACCTCCAGCCATTCTTCTAAGCCATCCTCCCCAGAATTACAGTTCCAAAATGAAGAGTTGATCATTACTCCACCCCATTTTCATTCCTCCCTTTCTGCCTTCCCCAGGGCTTAGGAGGTACAGGCCTAAACCTCTTTGCACAGCACACAAGACCCTACATGATGTCACCTGTCCACACTCCAGCCTCATTGTCTCTTTCAATTCCATGTCTGCCATCCCAGTGGGTGAGTGGTAGAGCCTGCTTCCCCCCCCCCACCCCCCCCACCTCCGTACCTTGACACCTACCATCCCTATCTCCACACATACCCTCCCTCATCCTTCTCCCTATGACATAGTCTGGAAAGCCCCTGTTTATCACTCAAGACAGCCTTTCCTAAAAGCCTTTTGTGATGGCTAACTTTTGTTATCAACCTGACTGGGTTCCAAATCACCCCAGGAGACATCTCTGGATGTGTCTGTGAAGGTGTTTCCAGGGGTGCCTCACTGAGAGAGGGAGGTGCACCCAGAATGTGGGGAGCACCATTCCCTGGGATAGGAGCCCAGACTGAATTAGAAGGGGAAACGCGGAAGGCTGGCTGAGATCCAACTCTCCCATCTTCCTGCTTCCCGTGACCAGATGCTGCATACTTCCTCCACCATGTGCTGTCCCAGCCATGACAGATGACACCCTCTAAATGTGAACCACGATAGACCCTCCTTCCTGGGGTTGCTTTTGTCGAGTATTTTGTCAGAGCAGTAAGAAAAGAAAAAAAATTACATATATATATATATGTATGTATATCCATCCCCATATATATGTATCTCCATATCTATCCATCCCCTGGCCATGTAAGCAGAGCGGGTTCTCTCCTCTGTGAGGCATTCTGCCTTGCTGCTTCAACACTGGTTGTTTTAATGCTCATCTGCTGTATGCCTGTCTTGCCCCTCTGGCTTGGGTCCCTTTGTGCTTTCTTAGCCAGTGTAGCAGGTAGTTCATAGACATCTGTGTATTGAGCAAACAACACCTGTAGCAGAAAGTCTCAAGCTTTTGTATTTCTTTGGGTACCTTGGAAGGGGGGTGGGTGGGAAGAAAGTCCGAAATGAGAACTTGGCCAGACTGTAAAGAAACCCCACCCCCACCCCCTGCAAAAAACCATGTTAGTGTACACCAAATTCTGAATATTCACTGCGGCCGCATACCTGACAGAAGCAATTTAAGGTATGAGGGGTTTATTTTGCCTTATGGTCGGGAATATAGTCTATCTTCATGGGGAAAATATGGCAGCTGAAGTGACTGGGTGCCTGGAGGCAGGCGCTTGCCATGTAGCTTGTTCACATTTTGGTGGATTGTCATAATCCAACTACTTCCCATCAGCTTGGAACCAAGCCTTCAACACATCAGACTTTGAGGAGACATGGGAGATACCAGTCACAATGAGTTTATTCTGACTAGCCAGCGTCTCCAGAGTGTCCAGTACCTAGAAAGCACAGTAGGCATTAAATCTTTGCTACGTGGATGAACGAAGAACCCCGGAAATAACAGAGACTATTTATCATATTAAGTAAATGACAAAGTTTAGTATAGATTAGACTCACAGCTTCTAGGCTAACCAGATGGCTCAGTGGGTAGAGCACTTGCCATGCAAGCCCAACCACCTGGAGCTCAGTCTCTGGAACCCACATAAAGGTCAAAGAAAAGCTCCAGCTCCCAGAGTTGTCCTCTGATACCCACACAAGCACTAGGGCAGGTACACACTCATGTGTACCCCACGCCCCACATACACACACCACTATTACCACTGCTAACAACAGTAACTACAATCGTCAAAGTTCCTGGAATACGGTGTTGAGGTGAAGGGTTGCTGGCGAGGACCTCTGTGTCTCTGGTGTCTAGCGATGAATCTGTGGCCATGGCATCAGGTCGTACCTTTTGATACTAGACTGTCTCCCTCACCCAAAGGAAACTGCTTCATACCCTGAGGGATTGGTTTCTCCCCACTTGGTGCCTGGAAAGTGGTTCATTTACAGGTGCCTTTGGGGACTGAGGGGGAGAAACTTATCCTTGCACGGATAGATGGGTGTGTTGACCCTGAGGCTGCCACTGTGTTTGGATCCATCAACTGGAGTAACTCCATGGTGCTCATGAAGACATGTTTCTCGCACTGTGAGCTCTTGTCTCCCTGGTATCAGTAATTGGGAGTCAGCAATCTTCTGCAGCTTGTCTGTCCTGCAAAGGACAAGACATTCCCCCAGGTACTGTTGGCACATTTCGAGAAGGACAAGAAGGATTTGTCTCCTGAGGATCCACTTTAAAATAAGATCTCCAAAAAGATAACTCAAAGACAGGCATACAAGCAAAACCCAATTTCATGTGTTCTTATTTTAAGAGTGAGAAAGGTAAACAGTTGCTTCAAAATTCAGGACCTCCTCTCACCTGAGACAAAACAATACACTTTTTTTTTTTTTTTTTTGGTTTTTTGATACAGGGTTTCTCTGTGTAGCTTTGGAGCTTGTCCTGAAACTCACTCTGTAGACCAAACTGGCCTCAAACTCACAGAGATCCGCCTGCCTCTACCTCCCAAGTGCTGGGATTAAAGGCGTGCGCCACCACTGCCTAGTAACAATACACTTTTCAAATGAAAGTAGAAGAAACTGAGGGGGGAAAATAGACAACACGTAACAGCCTCTAACAAGGGGCTCAGACAAAACTGAGTTCACCCAAGAGTATTACTTCACTCTTTAGGTAAGAAGGAAGAAAATAAATTCAGTTTAAAAGGAATGGAAATATTGCTGGAATTAGTCATTTAGTAGCACTTACTTTTTCTCTAAAACTGGGTATAATTATATATTCAAACATGCAAATACTTATTAAGAACTTGCTGAGGAACAAAATAGAATATGTCACTTGTTTCACGAAGTTTATGTGATCAAAGGGAATCAACAAAGAAAATGGTTAACAGATAAATATATATCATGTAACATTAAACCTTGTGAAGGAAAACAAAACAGTAAAGGGGACAGAGTGGCAGGAACACATGCTCTATTTTAAGGAAGACGGTCTTCAAAGGGTGCTGGCCTTGCTGATTTTTTCTTTGATCTTTCTCTTTCCCCTCTCTTTCTAATCCATCCCCTAGTTTTCTTTGCTCCGTTCTCTGCCTACAGGCTTTTCAAGATGGGTCTTCTATCCTGGCCGGTCTTGCCCCCTTTCTTTTCACACTTGCATTGAACTTACCTGTGTGACTTACAAGTATAAGTCACAAAAGGTACTACAGCTCCCTCCGTGGCCTCTCAGATCAACCAGTCAGAGGCTCTGGGTGTCCTGTTCTGAGAGCACTCAGGCAGCCTGTGGAGAGAGAAAGGACCTTAGATCCCCCGCAGCACCCTGATAATCTTGTAAGTGAGCCATCTTGGGAGGAGACTCTCCAATCAGGGCAAGCTTTCAAATAACTGGCATTCTGACTGTATAGCATCAGGTGAGAAGGGGCCTGGAAGTACAAAGATGAGCTCCCAAATTCCTGACCCACAGAAACAATGAGAAATAGTTAATGTTTATCGTTTCCAGCTCCTGCGTTAGGGAAATTCACGGTGCACTAACTCTGTATCACTCTTTGTGCCTCTGCCTTTCCATCTGTGTTTGGCCAATGGGCAGGAGTGAGGTCAGCATGTCCCTTACCACATTGCTTTGGTTCTGATTTCCTTCCGCAAAAGCCACGAGTCCTCTGGACATCACCACCGCTTCCAGGACTGCAGCTGTCTGTGTTCCTGCAACACTAGCTCCTTCAGGTCTGGATGTGGCATTGGATCTTGCTGTGGTTCCCTTAACCCTGCACATACCACTGTGACTAGTCCCTTCACTCTTGAAAAAAAAAAAAAAAAAAAAATTCCGCCTGCCTTCTGTTTCCAGGCTGGTAGAAATGAATGTTTTCCTGTAGGGGAGGCTCTCTGAATAGATAATGGGGGGGAAGGGGCGGGGGGTGGGCTTCTCATTTCCAGGGCACTGTGTTCAACAAGCGTGAAGCCCCTGGGATCAGCAGATGTTTCCAAAGGAGCACCAAAGAGTGAACGTGGGTAAGGAATGAACAAGTAGGAGAGAGCTAGGGTGTGAGAATGGGCCTTCATCAGGAGCCACCTCGGAACCGGTTTGGTGGTTGATGGCCAGTTAGTGAATGTGACACTCAGCAGGGGGGCAGAGTGGGGAACAAGCTGGGCATGGCCTGGTCTGAAATGCCTGATACCATGACAGTGAGGGTTTTCAAAAGGGAAGCTGTACAAGTGTCATAGGGAGCTTTTTTTTTTTTTTATTTAGAAAGATGGTGGGAGCATGGTTCAGGATGACAGACATTGAGGGCTGGGAGAAGAGAGTCAGGGTGTATTTTCAAAATAAGGTTGTGAGAATTTGCTGCTAAATTGGACGTGAGAGAAGGAGAGTAGGAGGAAGAAAGATTCTAAGTGAGTGATGGGTGGTGGAGCCCGGTGCAGAGGTGGAAACAGAGGGGTGGGAAGGGGCAGTTTGCAGAGGAGGAGGAGGAAGTCAACAATTTCCTCCTCTCAGCTTGTAAGGGGGTGAAGAGCGACCTACTTTTTTTTTTTTTTAAGGAAGATGTTATTTTACAAGAACAAGGCTTTTACAGCCACAGCGGTAATCCTATCTCTTGGCTTCTTCTAGTGTTGCCAATAAAAAAACTTTTAAAGGCAAATAATGTTTCCTCGACCTCAGAGTGCGAAGGACTCTTGATAATCTTCTTCTAAAAGTCACACCAGGAAATCCAGGAGGAAAGTCTGTGCCCAACGGGGTCTAGACTCCTCTTTGTTACCAAACATAAATCTGCCTCATTTTCCTCATTGAAAAGCCTAAGGACCAGGCCTATAAAAGAGACATCACCCTGCTTAGCCTTGTCCACTTTGAGTTTGAAAGCTGATTACTCCTAAACCAGTGATCTTCAACCTTCCTAATGCTACGACCCTTTAATACAGCTCCTCACGTTGTGGTGACCCCCAACCATAACATTATTTTGTTGCTACTTCATAACTGTGATTTTGCTACTGTTATGAACTGTCATGTAAATGTCTGATATGCAGGATATCTGAGATGTGACTCCTGTGAAAAAGTCGTTTGATACCCCTGCCCTGTCCCGTCCCCCTCCCCCCAACACACACACACACACACACACACACACACACACACACACACACACACACACTGGTTGAGAACCGCTGTCCTTAATAAATGTGACGGGAAAGAAGACTCAATGGATATGTCTGTTTTTCTCAGGACAGTACCCCGAGCTCTGTTTCCGCAGCAGCCATAAAAGTAGAGCGGTACCCCAGGCAACCAAGGCGAGCTCTCCGCAAGCAACAAGACTTCCTGCCTCCCTGGGCTAGGTGATTACAGACTTTCTTCAGCTGACTTGACTTGTCAGAGCCCTGTGTCCTGTGCAGAGGACAGGAGGAGAAGCCCTCCACCCTCTGTGGCATCTGCCACAGGCTCCGTGCCTTCCCACTTGATGATGCCAGCACACACACACACACACACTCACACACACACGCAGGCCTGTCCTGAGGCCAGAGTTTGGGGGTCTTTCTTTCTTCTTTCCTTCCTTCCTTCCTTTCTTCCTTCCTTCTTTCTTTTCTTCCTTTTGCTTTCTTTTGGTTGTTGTTTTCAGAATGACCTTTGTCTAAAAATTCTGTAGGCTTCCAG
Organism: Peromyscus eremicus; assembly: GCF_949786415.1. Taxonomy (NCBI): domain Eukaryota; kingdom Metazoa; phylum Chordata; class Mammalia; order Rodentia; family Cricetidae; genus Peromyscus; species Peromyscus eremicus. The sequence continues at coordinate 77,114,491 of NC_081425.1, forward strand.
CAAGGGACACAGCCTACTGTGATAAATGGACCTTTCCCTTCCCCCACTCTGGTTACCAAGGCAACGCCGAATGACTGATTTCCTGGTTGCCATGTGAATGCCGTGGGATCCCAGCCCGCTCTACCACACAAAGACGTCAGAAAGAAAAGCGAGGAAACAAAACAGAACGAAAATCATATTCGAAAAGACAATTTCATCGCCAGTTTTCTCGTCTCACACAAAAAGCGAGGCAAGGGGCCAAATGTAGTTAGGAATAGTGCTCCTCCCGAGGTGGGGTAGTGTGCCATTCCCACTGGGGAAGAAAGGGGGAGATCCCCAGCAGTTGGCATGGCGACAGGAAGACAGATGCCTTTCTCAGGTGGCTGGAGCCCTCCAGCAATCCGTCCCACCCAGAGGAAATCTGAAAGACTTAATGGGAATGGAAAAATTAAGTTAGACTCAAAGCAAAACAAAAACCAGGTCTTGTGGACTCTTCAGAATGCATTTGTTTATTTAACTCTAAAAGAACAGAGTGAAGTTTCCAAATGTTTTCTTTTCATGTTTGGTCATGTGTAAGTTTTATTTCTATCCAATGATTTTGTAAAATTAACCACAAAATATTAACTATTTTTCTTTCTTTTATTGACATGTAACTCCTTTATTAAAACTGCATACCAAAAATTGGTCACTCTGGATTTCTCTAATTATCATAACCTAAATATTTACCTTAGTAAGTCCATAGTGCACTTGTTTGAGGGAAAAAATGTAAAATATATACTACTATAATTTTGCAAAAAACTAAAATTGTTGATAATTCATCTGGACTTTTCATCACTGTACTTCAGAATACATGGTTTAAAATCATTTTTTGACTTCTACAAAATATCTTCCTTTTGACAAAATCTTTGTATGTTTTTAAAATCTAACTTGGTAGAATTTTCCTAGGTTTTCTAAAATGCACACAGATAAACTGCTGTAACCCCAAGGTCCCTTCTAAAATCTGTCTTATCAGAGTTGATGAAGCAGTGGATTCCAACCTCTCCTTTTTTCAGATGTTAGTACCTGACCCATGATACCCAGACAGACCTCAAGGCCATTGGGGCTACAGAGTACAAACAGATTCCTGTAAGGGCATTTCTTGCATTCTTTCTAATACTCATCCTAAAGTGAGCATGCCCCAAAATGGATCAGTAAATGTCATGTGGTGTGGTGGTTTGAATAAGAATAGCCCCCATAAGCTCATATGGTTGAACGCTTGGTCCTCAATTGGTGGAACTGTTTGGGAAGGATTAGGAGGTGTGGCCTCATTGAAGGAGGTATAGCTCGGAGAGCAGGCTTTGAAGTTTCAAAAGCCCACACCATTACCAATGTCTCTCTCTCTACCTCCTAGTTGTGTCTCAAGATGTAAGCTGTCAGCTACCACCTCAGCACCATGCCTGCCTGCCCACTGTCATGCTCCCCACCATGGTCATGGATGATAACCCTCAGAAACTGTAAGCCCCCAACAAACTCTTCTATAAGTTGCTTTGGTCATGATGTCCTATTACAGCAATACTAATGTAACTACAAGATTGGGACAGGAAATTAAGAGCTTTAGTAGTTTTGTACAGTTCTAAGTTCTGGAGTATCTATCAGATTCACTTACTTCAGGACCTGTCAAGGTTTGTTGATATTCTGATATGATGATTCTCTAAGAGATGAGTCTAGAGAACATTGTGTCTCCCAAATATATTTGACCACTGAACACTGTCTTCTCAGGACATCGTTTGTGTTTTCAGAACATATTTTGAGAAACATGGGGCCAGATTGAGTCTAAAATCCAATATAAAGATACAAGGACTTTTATTTGTGTTTAAAGTTGTAGCATTTTTAAGATCCCTAATTGATCTCAGACAAATTCCTGAAAGAGTCAACGGGGAAAAGAAAATGATGAAGAAAGAACCCATAGTAAATAAGATACCTTATATTTTAAACCTGAGTAAATGAGTGCATATTTTCCTTTTCAAGATTTTGTTATTCGTTCTATAGTTCTGATAGGTGAAATTCTCTAACAATAAAATCCACTGGAAGTTCAGTTTGTTTTATGTAAACATTATGAGAAGAGGCAAAGGAGCATGAATAGCAGTGGGGCGTATGGGCCTCTAGGTTGGGGTCAGCTGGAATGTGCCATTGAGTCTCCTTAGAAGGAGTCATCAGTGGTTAGGGAACTTTGGGAAGGGTTTATGGTACATATGTGAGTATGTATGCATGCATGCATGCTGATGTGTGTTTGCATGTGGAGGCTGGGACTTGTGATGTTAGATGTCTTCCTCTAAGACTCTCCAACTTGTTTTATTGAGACAGAACTCACCAGTTGGCTAGACTGGCTGGCGGGCAAGCCTCTAGGACCTTCCTGACTCTGCTTTCCAGTTCTGGGGTGCTTACTTGTTTATTGGAAGTGGGTGCTGTGGCTCCGAACGCAGGCCATCCTGCTTGCACAGCGAGTATTTTACCCATTCATTGAACGTCTCCCCAGACTGAGCGAGAGACTTTCTCGGCATAATGCTCTCTTCAGTGGAGACTAAAGGCCAACACATGTTTACTCATTATAGGATGCTCTCCCCAAGCCCAGCTGTGGAAAACAGCAGAATTTCCGCAGCCCTGCCACCACGGAAGGCAGTGAAAAAACCAGGACAGAGGGGCCCCTTCTCTTCCTCTCCTTCACACTCCATAAGAAAGAAAGGGGCAGTGTCACAGAGTGGATCTGCCACTGAGTTGCTTCATGTAGGCTTCCCTGGGGAGGAGAGAGGTCTGAGCCAAATATTCAATAGTTTACAGGACCAAAGTGTTTTAAGAAACACAAGTGACTGAAGAGTTATGACTTAGAACAAAATGTTGTTGTACGAGCCTGCTGCCCAGAGAGACAAAAGAGCAGATGAGAAACAGTCAGTAGCAGCCATTTGCAAGTTAAAATTAGTCCCTGTGTTTACCTCAGAGGGTTGAATGTCTTCAGTCAAACCAATTGAGTAGCTGGGGGCAGCCATTTAAGCACTGTTGAGAAGCTCAGAGGCAGAGAGGGAGGTAAGGACATACAGGGAGATGAACTTACTTTGCCCGTGTCACCGAGAGAATCTATGCTACAGACAGAACTGAGGGCGTGGGAGAGAAGGGGGCTGTGTGAGCTAGGGTAACTGGTGGTTAGAGGCATGAGGAAGGACAGAGCATGGCTGGCTGTGTGGTAGGAAAGATTCGGCATCAGGGAAGTAAAAGGCTAGAGTGTGTTGCTAGGGTCACACTGTGGATGGAAGAAGTGGGTTACTTTCCATGATGCCTCAATCAACATCGACTGGAAAGCCATGGAAGACTTTTGTCTAGGCACTGGCACTCCCAGGTTTATGTTCGAAAAGACCATTCAATGACAGTGAATTCGAGACAAGAAGGGTCACACTCCAGATCCTTGAGTGTTTCCAAAGAATGTTATGGTCCGGTGTGTAAGGGCACAAGATGAGGTCCCGGGGATGAGGAGGCCAGGCTTGTTCTCTCAGGTAGACCTCCTACCTTCATTCAAACCACTCAGCAATCACTCATTTGTATTAACTGTATCCGGTCCCTCTCTCGGCCCTGAAGACCTTCCCTAGGACTTAGAGTAAGAAGGATGTTGATTAAAAGCACCTGAAATAGTTCAGCTTATTATAACTTAATTGGATTGCTGGCCTTTTCCTCTCTATAATGATACCAGTGGGTCTTTAGCAGCCACATCGCAAGCTGTGGCCTTTGTGACAACAAGATTACTTAGTGGTAGAGTTCTCCAGAGGGGGAGAATTTTTTTTTTTTATTTTAATTCTAGTAAGTAGTTGTCCTTTGTGAAAACAGGCCAGCCACAGGTCATCCCTTTAGCCGCATAAGCCAAATCACCATCATGTTAAATAATGTTGGGTCTGTGACTATTCTGGTGGGAACTCAGCAAAGTCCTTCCTGGCTCGGAACAGGAGTACCCAGTCCCTCAGCATTTATGCTGTGGTGCTATGCAGAGCCCCACAGCTGTTGCAGATGAAATTCTGCCTGCCAATCACAGGTTCAATCGTTGGTGGGCACAACTTGGACTCAATGAAATGTTCTAGTCTCCTGAGAAAGCTTGTGCTCTCTCCTTTTACAAAAATAACACATTACAATTGGATTCTCAGAAAAACGTATTTCAAGACACCCACTTTAGATTAAAAGATTCTAATTGTACCTTCTTTGATGGATCCCTACGTCTAGACTAGATATTATCAGCCCCGTCCTCTCGGATCTGAATACACTCGGTGTTCTGGCTCTGAAAGGATTTTTCAAGGATCTTGGTTTTATTACGGTTTAGAAATAAGCATGACGTCACAGTTGTCATCTAGGTTAGACAAGAAGGAGGCCTTTAAGACAATAGGAAATAATGCGCAGTGGGCTAGGCACACCCTTAAAAGAAATGTTGGTGGAATTTTCTACATTGTTCTGTGTGAACAGTTAACTCATGTTAAAGATTATGCTAATTTTTCCATCATACTCTCTTGTAAACAATTTGTTCTTTCCTGATAGCATTTTCATTTTCTCCAGACTGTCATTAAGATTCAGTTGGGCACTCCGGAAGCTGGGGCAGGAGAATTTAGAGTCTGAGGCCAGCCTGGGCTAGGTAGCAAGACCCCGTGTAAAACAAAACAGAGCCTCAGCTGTCATTCATTGTACAGCCTTGAAGTACAGTTTTCCACCGGCTCCGTGCCTACCTCTAGAGGCCAGAACTCATATCTGCTTTTCACAGTAACCTACTGATTCCTATAGAGTGATAATCTTATCAGCCTCTCCTCTCTTCCTACTTCGTTCCTTCCATGTGTCTTAATGTTTTGTTAGCTTTTAATAGTTGTATTGAAACCTCATTGTGGACTCTGTGAAATAGTCTACTCCATCACCTATGGAGGAGGATGGCCTGTCCCTCAGCCTCAGCATTCTTGTCTGCAGAGTGCTCATACCAATAGTCGATCACATGGACTCAGGGGATCACGTGAACTGCTGCGGGCAGTGCCAGGCTTCCTTTCTGATAGAGCTTCTGGCCACAGGGTTTCCCAACTTGGTCAAATATCAGATGCCCTAGAGAGAAATCTTACAGTGCAGACTCCTGGGCAAAGCTCCAGTAGTTGACACAGTCCAGAGGGCCCTAGTGTCTGAGTGACATCTGGGAACCTTTGCATGAACTATGCGTGTGGAGGGGGTTTCTTCTCTGGTGCTGTGCTGGTGTAGATCTTTATATAGAGCTACCCATACTTGCTTCCTTGTAGAACAAAGTATTTTCCTGATCCTCAGTGTGTGTGCCTGTGTGACATCTTCTCTTGGAGCAAAGTGATCAGATGCAGGTGTTTATATTGAGCCTGTTTGCTATGATGAGGGGTAAGAGATGGTGTCACGGGACTTAATATACATGATGACGGAACCTGGCTTTAAGACTTAGGATACTGCCAGCTAGAGGAGACGGAGATATTTGTTTACATAATATAACTAAAGGGGATTCATGAATGAAGCCAAACTGTCTCATGGCATGTAATGTAAGAGATGTCATTTACAGTCCTCTGAAAGCTCGGACCACTATTCTGGTTGTTTGACTAGGGGATAGACCAATGAAGGTAGTTTTCATCTCTTTACCAACTGTCAGCTCTAAACCTCTAAGGTGATGAGATGGGGTTCAGCCCAGGTAGCAAAATGAAGGAGCTAAACTCAGAGTGTAGAGAGAGGTTCAGGAGAGTGGGACCCAGTGGGGGGGGGGGCATCTATGGAGGAGAGAACGTCCTCAGAAGTCTCGGAACTGAAAACTTGGGCTGTATCCAAAGGGCAGAGTTAAACCTGTACCCAACCCAACTAAGAGGAGACTGGCCAAAGAGACTGACGTTGCTGCTTCTAATTTACTGTTGAAGGTAGAATCTATGGAGAAGGGTCCATAGAGGTCCTGGGAGACATGAATGATGGAAAGATACATTAGGCACAGATAGAAACAAGGTTTCTTCATGATAAACTATAAGGGATCATGGTGCTTTGAATGAGAATGGCCCCCATAGGCTCATACTTGTTGCTGTTGTTGTTGTTGTTGTTGTTGTTGTTGTTGTTTTGAGACAGGGTTTCTCTGTGTAGCTTTGGTGCCTGTCTTGGATCTTGCTCTGTAGTCCAGGCTGGCCTTGAACTCACAGAGATCAGACTGGCTCTGCCTCCCAAGTGCTGGGATTAAAGGCGTGTGCCGCCACTGCCCAGCCAGGCTCATACTTTTGAATGCTTGGTTCCCAGTTGGTGGAACTGTTTTACCAAACTTACTGTTTGGTAAAGATTAGGAGGTGTGGCATTGTTGGAGGATGTGTGTTGCTGGAAGTGGGCTTTGAGGTTTCAAAAGCCAATGCTTTTCCCAATTAGTGCTCTCTCTCTCTCTCTTTCTCTCTCTCTCTCTCTCTCTCTCTCTCTCTCTCTCTCTCTCTCTCCCTCCCTCCCTCCCTCCCTCCCTCCCTCCCTCCTTCCCTCCCTCCCACCTCCTGCTTGTTGATTAGATGTAAGCTCTTAGCTACAGCTTCAGTGCCTGCCTGCCTGCCTGCCACCACGCTCCCTATCATGATGGTTATAGACTCACCCTCTGAAACTGTAAGCAAGCTCCCAGTTGAAATGCTTTTTTATAAGTTGCCTTGGCTGGCCTTAGTGCCTCTTCACAACAATAGAAAAGTAACTAAGGGATAAAAATGGTTTTGAGGTAAAGCAGAAAAAAAATGTAGTGTGTGCCTAGACTAAAGTACAGGCTTCCAGATCCCCCAATCCCATGGAGACACGTAGCTAGGATGAAGCTGTCTGGGTAGAACACTGATTTCATCAGACAAGAGGGACCCACCTTTGCTCATTCTTATTTTCGAAGCTTTTTCCGTCCTACGATGGTCCTTGCTCATGACAGGGTTAGTCATTGACACAAAACAACGATGACAATATTCTAGTGCTTACTGCAACACAACTGTGAGCAACGGGTAATTCTGTCAGAGCACCCAGCAGCTGACTAAAGTTTCGGGGCTGCTGGAGCTCCGCTCCCAGAACTGAAGGAGAAGGCCCAAGTGTGAAGTGAGACACGAGTCTGTACACGCTGCCTCCGCTTATGTGTTACAGAATGAGCAATAAGAGTGCCATGATATTGTTATTCTTTACACAATCATCTTTGTAGTACATCTTGGCCTCTTACCATTTATTTTGAAGAAGAAGAACGTATGATTTGCACAAAACAAAATTTACCCTTTAAAAAGTATAGTTATGTGAGATTTGACCACTGTATACATCAAAGTCACTGTTGTGATAAAAACGTGGGTTGATGGCATCAGTTCCCCAGTTTTATCGCCCCTTTTGCAGTTCATGCCTCCCTGCTGACATCCTTATTATTTATTGCCTTTTCTGGAGTACCAGTTAAGCAGAGGCATGCAATATCTAACCTCCTGAGTGAGGCTCGGACTCAGCGTGGTGTTCTGGAGACCCATCCAGAGTGCTCCGTCCTCAGTGGTCCCTCGCTTCCGAGCATCTTGTCTTCTGGGTTTGAGAGTATCAGGTATAAGTTGGTGGGGGGAAGTGTGTGGACCGAGGGTAGAAGAGTCAAAGAGGACATTTTAAAGAAGTGAATAAAGACTATTTGAAGTAGGATTTCCAAACTCCTTTTACTCCATGAGCCTCTGCACTTGGATTGCTGGGTTGGCCTAGGAGCCTTATGTATGATGCTGGATTCTCAACCTTCTAGGTAGCAGCCATCCCTCCAGTCTTAGGGATGTGGGAACTGAGATTCCCGGAGGTGTGGTGACTTGCCAAAGATCACACAGTGAGTGAGTGATCGAAGGAAGATTTGAAGCCCGACAGCTTAGTTGTTCTTTTCTTGCCAAAAAAAATTACAGTCATCTATCAAATCTAACTCACTGGAGGAGAGGGAGGCCAGCGCAGATGTAAAGTCTGGCCATTGATGGAGAGCAACCTCCTTCAGAATCCTAGATTATATCAGCCTGTGCAGCAGGAACAAAAATAACTGCAGATCCAGAAGACTGTTTAGAATATGAAGTATCTGCAGGCGTAGAGGCCACCAATTTTCTGTACGTTAGTACGTCTGCCTGACGGAGCCACCAGCCTATGGGATTCGGTTAAAGCAGGTAAAATTTGACCTGGACACCTACCAAATCTACATGTAACCAGATCTCTCCTGTACAATTCTTACCCAGAGATTTCTAAGACTGGACATTACTTCTTTGTAAATAACCCTGTTCAATAAAGAATTGAACAGTAGCATGGCTACCTTTTTGTAAAACCTTTTTTCTTTTATTTTTTAGATTATAATATAGTTACATCATTTCTCCTTTCCCTTCCCATATGTCCCTCTTTGCTCTCTTTCAAACCCACAGCCTCTTTGTTCATTAATTGTTGTTACATGCATGTAATTCATAATAATGTATTACATTACATGTAAATACACAAATACAGCCTGCTCAGTCTGTATAGTGTTACTTGTATGCATGTTTCAGGGTTGACCATTTGGTATGGGATGACCAATGGTGTGCTCTTCCCTGGGCGAGACTATTTCTCCCACTCTCGGATTCCTGAGTTGCCTGGAGTTCTTTGTGTATGGTTGAGGCCTGTGGTCTCTCCCCAGTCCACTTTGCCATTCTGTTTTTTTCCCTGTTCAGCTCATGGCCAGGCAGTCATGCTCCTGAGATTTTAGGGGTGCTGCTGCTGACATTCATTAGGAGAAACAATCTCACAACAAACTCTCTGGTGCTCTGGCTCTTACAATCTTTCTGCTTCCTCTTCTGCGGTGTTCCCTGAGCCTTAGATGTGGGAGTTATTTTGTAGATCTAGTCACAGGAACAGGGCTCCATATCCTTGTCTGTTGACTGGTTGTGGTTTTCTGTAATGGCCTCTGTCTGCTGCAAAGAGATATTTACCTGATGAGGGGGAGGCCTACACTTATCTGTGGGTAAAAGGACAAATATTTAGAGTGTAGTTAGGGATTCTGCTGGCTTAGTAAAGGAGTAGTTGTAGATTCTCCTCCAAGATCCATGACATCACTGGTTCCTGGGTAGCCGGCTAGGTTTCCAGCACCAGGCATGGTCTCCCTCTTGTTGAGTGGTATCAGTCCAAATAGAGAGCTGTTGGTTACTGCCAAGGTGTGTGTGCCTCTACGGCACCCTTAGGGTTATCATGCCATGCTGGTCATTGTTGTGGTTCATAGGCATCCTAGCAGGGTTGGACTTTTGGTTGTCTCCCTCCTTTGGAAACTTGCATGGCTCCCTCTGGTACCATGGAAGCTAGTCCTCAGGGAGGAGACATTCAGGTCAGTTCCAGCTCAGGGGCTCTGGGCCCTGTGTCTGAAGTATATGAGGAGTGGATGGTACAATTCGCCTTAAAATGTGTTCTTCCGGCACCTGTGTTTGTAGGGAATTGAGGACCGTAGGAATCACAGAGGTTACGTTTTGACTGCTGGGTCAGCATATCCCAGACCCCTGATGTTCTTGTTAGAGCTGTGAGGAAGACAGAGGTAATGGGAGTCACACTTCGAAAAGCACCCTCTTGTTTTCCTAGATGTTCTTGGGCCACTGAAGTATTACAGGTGAAGAGAGCTGAGAGATCAGGATATAAGTAATTTTTTTCTTTATCAAGATAACAAGAATGGCATAGGAAGGTAGATTTAGATGCAGAGATAATTAAATCCTAGGCTCCCCCGACCCCCCTTTTCTGTCTCGGGTGCTTTGTGTCTCTTATGCGAGCTTGGCGCTTCTGCCTCTGATGGTAATTTCTGACTTGGCTCCCCTTCTCACCTCTTCTGAACCCTGGCACATTAATAAACGTCTGCACAGCCTAGGAGCTTTTTCTGCTCTGCTTTCACTAGATGCTCACAGGGGAGCTTTTAAGAAGCTGAGCCGGTGGCAGTGCCTAGTTCTACAAAGTTCTATGAGTTTACACCCTGCTCTTTTGTCGAGATTCTCCTGACCCTTCATGGCCCGGCTATTCCGAGTACAGAATTTTGTCCTTATTCAGCTATGCAGCAGGGGATGCTGGGGCATGTAGGGTATCTACTCTGCGTGTAATACAATGTGTGCTAAGGCCCAACAGGACAGAGCAGGAACAAATGGAATGCCCTAAAAGGAAGGGAAAGAAAATGCATATCTATAACATTTGCCTTTTATTAATGAGTACGTCTGTTCTCCATAACTTTGCGTGGCATATAGAGCTCCCTTCATGGGTTCCCAGAATTCACTTGGGCAACACCCCAAAGCAATCCTTTTCTTCCCTGGCTGAAAAGGCTGCTGCCCTTTACAGCAATCTGTGTGGATTGGGCGCGCTCTTGTCCTTACTCAGCGTGCAGTGGCATCTGCAGCCACACTGTACAGGAGCACAAAGCCCACTGCACCTGACTTGTCAACCTCTGGAGGGGATGACATTAGCATCTCGTCAGCCTTTCATCTGCCACCTTCACCCAGCGCTTGGCTCTTGTCTCCCTGCTGGTTGACAAGCTCTGTTTTCAGTCACCAGGGAAGGCCTCTCTTCCACGTGGCTCTGACCTCAGCAGGGGAGCCTGAGGTTTGCAGAAGTCTGGCAAGATGATCAGGGAGCAGGCTTCAGTCCCTACAGCTCCGGGTCAGGGCACCATGGATGGAAGAGAGAAAGTGCTCTGAACGTTATGTATGAATCCAAGTTTGTGTCCTGGTTCACAGACAGAAGGGAATTCTAAAGCAATTCCTGTTTTCCTTTCCCACCCTACCCCTTCAAAGTCCTTCTCTTCTCTAAAAGTCCCAGTGTGTCTTTTATTTATCACAGCTTCTGGATGAAGTCAACACTTTCTTTGTCCAGAAAACCGTGCTCCCTAACTCCGTAGGTCCTGACATTACGTAATGAAGGGCAGTGTTGAGAGCATCTGGACATCCACAGTGAGCCATAAAAACACAGCAGATCCAATGATATGCATACGGCCGCCTATGTCGTTGTAAAAAAAGGAGGGCGGGTGCCAATGGTTCTGATGCAAGGGTAATAATTCAATCCATCATGCAAACAGATGACCCGCAGGACTTTGGCTGTGATGGCTGATGTGAGCGGCACCCTAAACGCTGCCATTCCTGGTAACTTTTCTAAAAATAAGTCACCGTCATTATTTATGGCCCTCAACTCACACCTCTGTTCTTGTTTTCTGAAATTCCAAATAAATAAATAAATAAATAAATAAATGAATGAATGAATAAATGAATGAATGAATAAATAAATAAATAGATAGTAATTTTCATTTCTTTAAGAGAAGGTTTCTTGGCTACTGTTAAGTGAAAGCTTCTTGGCTACATCCCATCCCCAGGATGGCCTCAAACTCCTGAACTCAGGGGTTACTTTCCTGCCTCAGTCTCTCAAGTAGCAGACATCTCCACCTTCCTGGAAGGAGGCATTTGGGCTCCTGCTTTTAAAGAGCAAGGATTAATGGGAAATGTGGTTATATTTGTATTCGTCATCTTACCTCGCTCCAGGTTTTTAGGAGACTCATTTTCCTGCTCATCATAAAGGTAACAGGAAGCAAGAACTAGAAAATACTTAGAGAAGTTGATGTGTTTGCATCATTAAAAAAAAAAAAAATCACACAGACCAAGAACGACTGGAGAAGAGTTGATCGAGGACAGACAAACCCATGATGATGGAGATTTGCATAGAATGCCTAGAAGAGAAGACACATTTGGAGATGGGGTGGTGATTGCTAGGGAGAGAGAGTACAGGTAGATTGTCCCCAAAGTTCTCACCAGTATATTTTCCTTCTAGGTCCCAGGAACCTGTCTTATGTGTCTGTATGTTTATTTTATATTCTTATTACATAGCACCCACACCCACAAATCACATATTTGGGGCTCCGTAAGTGTGAATCATGAGTGAGTTTATAGAGAAGCAAATAAATGATGTTAATTATTTTTTCCTGGGCTGGAGAGGTGGCTCAGCAGTTAAGTGCTCTTTCTGCGCTTTCAGAAGACCCAGGTGTACACACACACACACACACACACACACACACACACACACACAGGGGAGAGTCACAACTGCCGTGAGTCCAGTTTCAGAGAATATGATGCCCTCTTCTGGCCTCCTCAGGAACCTACATGCATGTAGTGCACATATATACACTCCTAGACACACATTCACTCATTTGCATACTCAAAATAAACTGACGATAGATAGATAGATAGATAGATAGATAGATAGATAGATAGATAGACTATTGTGTGCCATCTCTGTCATGTTAGGACAGTGAGCTTATCTAAAGGTTATCTAAATATAGAAGCATATGAAATTGTCCAACTGACTAACCACAAATTATTATTGTTGCTGTTGTTGTTTTGAGACAGGGTTTTACCATGTAGACCTGGTTGGCCTCAAACTCATAGAGCGCTGCTTGCCTCTGCCTTCCATGTGCTGGCATTGGAGGCACGAGCCACTATACCTGACTACTGATTAACTAGATCATTTACAGCTCTGTAAGTGTATCCTTTAAGCTGCAAAAGATAGTCAAGATGCAGATGTGTTTGCCCATTGCCACGGATTGAATTGTCTCCTCCCCCGCCACCCCCAAATCCCTGGTGTTGAATACTTTAGTTTCAATGTGATGGTGCTTGGGAATGAGTCAGTTAGGGAAGAGGTGACTGGGTTTCCATGAGGACATGAGGGGGGAGAGCCCTGTGAAGGGATTCATGCCCTTGAGATGCTCAAGAGCTGCTTTCTATCTCCATTCCACGTGAGGACCCAGAGGGAAACCTCACCTGAAAGGTAGGAAGAGAGCCCTTATCAGAAACTGATCAAGCCAAAGACCTGATCTTGGACTTGCCAATCTTCAAAACCATAAAAGAATACGTTTCTACTGCTCTAGGCCCTCACTCTATGATACTTAATTATAGCAGCCCTAGCCACCTAACACTGACTGAGAAGTCTTTTCCAAGTAGAGATGCAAATTATTAGATAAGCCCAAAGCTAATGGTTTCTTGTCCTGTGATGAATTAATATGCATTCCATGTAATTAACAATTTTATTTCTGCAATTTCCTTTCAGTGTTTCTATGTGCACTATCTTTCTTACTGCTTGAACTGTCTCCATCATTTTAATTAGTTGAAATAAAAAATTGACACATACTCACTGCGGATTTGTACAATAATTACGTTTTTTATTTTAAAAATAATACTTTAGAAAAAGAAGAGAATCTTAATTTATACTACATGTTATATGCTTTTTATATCTTCATGTGAGACCATTTAGGATCTAAATTACTTTTTAGACATTGAGCTGTGGTTTCTTTTGAAAATAACATATGTTGTCATTGTTTATGTCTTAGTTACGATTTCTACTGCTATGAAGAGACACCATGACCACAGCAACTCTTTTTTTTAATTCTTTTTTTTTTTAATTTATTTATTATGTATACAGAGTTCTGCCTGCATGTATGCCTGCAGGCCAGAAGAGGGCACCAGATTTCATTACAGATGGTTGTGAGCCTCCGTGTGGTCATTGGGAATTGAACTTAGGACCTCTGGAAGAGCTACCAGTGATCTTAACCTCTGAGCCATGCCCCCCCCAGCAACTCTTATAAAGGAAAACATTTCATTGGAGTGGCTTACAGTTCAGAGGTTTAGTCCATTATCATAATGGTAGGACACGATAGCATGCAGGTATGCTGAAGAAGGAGTTGAGAATCCTACATCTTGATCCATAGGCAACAGGAAGTGAACTGAACTAGGCATAGTTTAAGCACTGGAAACCTAAAATCCCACCCCCACACTACTTCAGCAAGGCCACACTTCCTAATAGTGCCACTCCTTATGAACTTGTGGGGGCCAATTACATTCACACTACCACAGTCCATGAGGTCAGTCAATTACATCTGGATTTCTCTAGTGTATGTGAAATTTGGGTTTATTTTTGAGGTTCACTTTCTTATAGGCCATGAAACAAGTTGGTGGTGGGGGATTGCTAAGGAATTATAACTGCTAAAAGGAAGTGATTTTTGCCTGTCCTTCCCTCAGACTTGGATATTCAAACAATATATAGCTTGGTTGTGGCCCATTTTCTTGTAATACTTCTCCTTATACTGTTTTCTCGGTGACTTGTTCTGAGGCCTTTCCCGTGCTAAGCAGGCAGTCAGTTGAGCTATGATCCTCGACCCATAGTTTCTACTACTGATTTTTAGATTTTATGAGTCAAGCTTGGTCTTGCATGTCTACTCATCTTTATTCATCTATTCATTTAAAAAATACTTATCAAGGGATAATATGCCCCTGACACTGTTCTGTGCCCTGAGGACTGCACTGTGGTCTGTACTAGCATTAAATCCTGAATGCTCTCATTCTGATTGTATTGAATTAGGGATCACACACAATAAATACGTGAAAAACTCAAGACAGTGTGTCAGATGTGATTAAGTATTGGAAATGATTAAAAAGGAAAGCACAAAAGAATCTGAGGAGGGTAGGCTGAAATGTTTAATGCAGGGATATCTTGGAATGTGACATTAAAGCTCTTAGGCTACATACTTTTGGAGTCAGGGAACTGGCAAAGCAGAGACCTGAAAGAACAGTCTCCCCGTCAAAGGACTAGTCAGGAGAAAGGTACAGAGGATGGGAGGGATGTGGCACATTTGTCAGAGAGCAGAAGGACAAGGGCAGAAAAGACCACAGCCAGAGAGACTCAGCTTGCTCTAGATCCAATCAGGCCACATCAAAATCCTGAGGATGTCAGTTTCTGAAATGAAATTATAAATGAGGTGGGGGAAGTTTTGGAAGACTTTTAGAGGAGGAACTACTATGGTATTCAGTGTTTGAAATGCTTCACCTCAGCTGCAGTAAGGAAATTTGATTAGAGAGGGAAAAGGTCAAAACCAAGATACTAATTAAGACATTATTTTGATACTCCAGATTAGAGATGTTGGTAATGGTAACTGGAGTACTAAGAAGGGGTTAGCTGCTGGCTATAAACTCATGTTGGCTGCCAGCTAAAACCCTGCTGATGCACAGATAGAGGTCAAAGGGTAACACGATGGTAAAAGGACTGACTTGTGACTTGAGTGACTGGAAAAAATTGAGTTTCCTGTTGGCTGAGCTGGAAGAAGTAAGGGCGAGCTTGAAGATACCATCAGATGTTCCATTCTAGACACACTAAAGATGAACCACTTCTTCTCCATCAAGAATTCTGAGAGAGAGGTGAAATGAGAGGTCCTTACTGCATATGTAAACTTGAGAGTGGTCGAGGCAAAGATGTTGATCCCATGAGGACAGTAGTCCAGTAAAGAGGTGAGTATCAATGCTGAGAAAGTCCAAAGGAGGAGCCTCAAAGAACTTAGTCAATACTGTGGAAAAAAGGAAAAAGAAACAGTTGTATTTTGTGACCATTAGAATGTCTGTTAATACCTGTTTGCAATCCATTCTAGAATCTTCAGCATGGTCATGAGTTACACAGAAGTTATCAACCAATTTATTGTTCTAGAATCTTCAGCGTGGTCATGAGTTACACAGAAGTTATCAACCAATTTATTCTGGTCCAGCACAAGGGACCTGTGCTCTGCCTTTGTTATTATCTCCTCGATTCATTCCTTCCTCTCTGCCTCCTCCCGCCTCCCTCTCAGCCAAAGCCAAGATAAGCAATAGCTGACAGTTTGTAAGAATCTTCTGGTCCTGCTAAACCTTATGATAACAACTAGGACCCGGAAGCATTTTGAGGCAGGCGCAGCTCTCTTCTGGGTAGCGTATCCACGACTCTGAGTAGTTTTGGTGGCTCACGTAGAACTAATCTCTGGACAGGCTCTGCCACGGCTGGTTCACTTTGAAGGCAATTTGCCAGTCCCCACAGCCGCCCTGCCCGTCACAAAGCAGCCTTGCTGGAAACTGTAGGCTTCTGTCTGGGACGATCAGCCACAGTGGCACCAAATAATTCAGGTCAAGGAAGCTAATCAGTGGACCAAGTCCTCTCATATTGATAATCATGCCACCGAGAGACAGACAAATAGGACTTGATCTCCCCCACCTTTCGACACCCAGACATCTGTCCTGTAACTTTATGTCCCTCTGATTCCCTCCACCCTCAACCTCTCTCTGCAAGCCCTTATCCTTTGCAGCACACCCGTAAGCCCCATTTCACAGAACGGAAATGTTTCAGTATATTCTTGTTCCACTTCCCCCCCCACTGCCCCTCCTCCCTGTCCTCCCCCTCCTCCCTCTCCCCCTCCTCCCCCTCCTGCCCCTCCTCCCTCTCCTCTTCCTCCCCCTCCCTCTCTTCCTCCTCCCTACCAATTTTTTCCTCCTCCTACTCCCGCTCCTCCTCCTTCTTTAACAGGGTTTCATGTGTCTCAGGCTGGCCTCTAATTCTCTCTTTTCCCAAGAATGACCTTCAACTTGTGATCCTCCTGCCTTCATCATGCCCCCTCCAGCAGTGGGCATGTGCCACCGTGCTCAGCTTTATGCCATACCCGTTGAATAAGAAGGGTCCTCATAGGCTCATAGATTTGAATGCTTGGTCACCAGGAAGTGTTGACTATTTGAAATGATTAGGAGGTGTGGCCTTGTTGGAGGAAGTCCGTCACTGGGGGTGGGCTTTCAGGGCTACTCCTCCCACAGCTGTATCTGCTTGCATGCCACCATGCTTCCCACCATGATAAAAATGAACTAAACCTCTGAAACTGTAAGCAGGCCCCTGAAACAGTAATAAATGATTTCTTTTATAAGAGTTGTCGTGGTCATGGTGTCATAGTAAAATAAAATCCTGACTAAAATACCAGTGATAAAAGCCAGGGTTTCATGCATGTTAGGTAAGCTGGGCTAAAGCCAATGTTTTCTTCTTGACAATGTCTTTCCACCACCATTAGATGAAGCCTGTCTTACCACACAGGCAGATCTCTTGCTTCTTCCCCGGTAGGGGCCCCTGTTCCCTGTACGCAGCCCTAGATGGGAACTGCAGATCAGGGGCAGAACACACCCAACTCTGTACTTCTACATCCCATCATTTATAAAATAGCATTTCTTCTGTTAACTCTTGTGCTACTGAAGGCTCCCACTTTTTTTTTTCATCTCTTGTAAACACTGAAACTCTAGACATATGGTCAGCATTATAAGTTTCCCCACCATCCCCAAATCCTGCCACATTCCTGGAATATTTAAACATACTTGTAGGCAACCATCCAGCACACCAACAGCCTTTACTTCCTTGACCCCTTTGAGGCTCAGAAAAGAGTTAGCTATAATTTATGGATGCCTGTCAGTGATTATGAGTCCTTCCAGACTCCTCACTGCGTGTGCTCCCAGGGATCACCAGAACCAGTATGCCTTTCTTCCTATTCAGTGACTGCCAAGTTTTAGCAAAGCGAGCTGAAACCTACTTCCAGAATTTCTAACTCAGTAGGCTTGGATGGAGCTGGAGAGCATCTGTCTAGGTTATGCTGATGCAGCTGGTTTGGGGAGCATCCTTTGAAAACTACTGGCCTCATGTATGAGCCCAACATTTTCCAAAGCTTTCTTCATGTAAAATTTACCTGGGCAGCTTCAAGAGTGCCGGTGTCTATGTCCTGCTCCCACCAGCCCCATCTCGGCAGGCTTCCTTCTAAACACTTGCTCTGGAGTGGCTGGAGAAAGCCATGTGGCCTTCACATTCTAGGAATCGTTCTATTAGTGTTTAATCACCATTTTTTGTTAGGACTCCTTTATTGTGTATAGCTGCTACCTCCAGCCTTTCTCCACCCTTCACTCATAATTCCAAAACAGCTTCATTCTAATTCCCCTCCTTAAACTCTTCAGATGACATCATGTCCTACCTCATGATAGAAAACAGATCTCAGCAGTCATGACATCTTCCTGTTTTTTTGCTCCATGCATGCAAAACATTTATCTATAGCAGCTGATATTCGTCCCCCCTCATCCTTTCTTCTCAGAGGATGATGCATCCCTACTCCAAGTGAAGGTCAAGACCCTCTCCTCACATCACTGCAAGTTACACTTGCCAGGATCACTCCACGCTCTTACCCAGCACCTCTTTACCTCCTTTTCCTTCTTCTCTTGCTCACCCACCATCCAGCATCTGTTTGTCAGTTGATATCGCCTGCTGTGGTCTGCTGATGGCTGATTCAGGAGGGGTAAATTCTCCCAGATGCCTCTTGGATTTGGTATTCAGGATTGAGCCCTTGTCCCACTCTACCCCCTGCACGTGCCTTGCCACAGGAAAAGGGACTTTGCACACCCACATCACAATTCTATTTATTTCTAGAACCTGACATTCTCGGCATGCTAAGCACCCGTGAGAAGGCTGCTCAGAAGCATAAGGCACCATGCAGGTGCCACTCAATGAAAGGCAGGTGTGCTGCTTCCCTCAGCAAATGAAAACGCGGCCGTCAAGAAATCCGTTGGGAGACCATTTGTCTAGGGATGTGAGAGTATCCTGTCCACATAGTGACAGCTCCAGCAGATGCAGGAAAAACACAAGACAAAACACTCTGCACACAAAAGAAAATGTCAAAAACACAAACAGGAAACAGCACAGGAAGGAAATCAAAAGGCAGGCAGAAGAGCCTCTGCGTGGTTTTGTTTGCTCAACTAATACAATTCAATAAAGCCACGTTTAGGAGGTGTGCCTGCACAGCACGGTGACCCGGGTGCTGTATTTAGTATCTTGTGCTAAGGGGTAGGAGATGAATTTTCTTTACAGTAGCTCTGAAAACCTAAAAATTATGGCAGGGTGCTACTTCTGATTTTACTCAAAGTACAAAGTAGGTCAGATGGGGTAATGAAGAAAATTTGGACACAAAATTTCCTCATAAAATATATTTGATGTAATATTAAATATTGTACTTATATAGTACATGTGCATAGTTTAATATCAGACACTGTATACAATTTATTTTTGACATAATATAAAGAATGATATCAAACATGTGATAGATAAGACAAATAATAGGATTTTATTAAAATTAAAATCTTTTGTGCCTAAAAGACATTATTATCGAGTCAGTATAATTCTAACTACTTGGATAGCTGAGGCAGGAGGATTCCAAGTTTAAGGGCAACCTGGGTTACAGAATGAGTTCCAGGCCAATTAGTGAAACTTAATGAAATCCTGTCTTAAAACGATGAAAAGTAAAAATGAAGCTGGATGCAACTCAGTAGTGAAATACTTGTCTTAGACATCTGAGACCCCAGGTTCAATCCCCAACATCCCAGGAGGCATTAAGAGAATGGAAAGATGAGTCATAGGCTGAAAGATATCATTTACAAATCATACATCTGACAGAGAATCTGTAACCAGAAGACACATAAAAATTTTTACAGATCAATAATAAGAAAACAATCCAAATTTTTAAGTGTTAAACTTCCTTATTCTTAAGAATTTCATACTTGTATGTCAATGAAACAAGATCATAGTCAACTTCTAGTTCCTCTTCAAACTCCTGTCAAATTCTTCCAAACTCTGACTCTGCCCAACTTCATGTCCATTAAAAAATAATTTAGAGACTGCAGAAACAGAGATTAGAATATGGAAAGATGTTCAAGATAATTGATCATTGTCACAATGCACAGCAAAACCACATGACATATAAAACAAAATGGCATTAACCAGAAGGACAGACAATACCATGTGTTGGCAAGGATGAGATTAAAAGGGAACCTCCATGGATTGACAGTAGGAAATTAAAATGATACAGATTCTTTGGGGAAAAAGTTTAGCAGTCTCTGAAAAACAGCTAAACAAAAATACTGTATGATCCACCAATGCTACTCTTGTCAACTTTTCTACAAGAAAGAAAAACATACATTGCTGGAGGATGTCTTTCTGTACACTGTGAATATACATTGTTTCCAGTGGTTAATAAATAAGCTGCTTTGGCTTATGGCAAGGCACCTTAGAGACAGGCAAGAAATCCAAGGAGAGAGACAGGAAAGAGAAAGGCAGAGTCTAGAGAGACGTGAGCCAGCTGCCGAAGGAGCAACATGTAATGGGACGCAGGTAAAGTCATGGAACACGTGGTGATACATAAATAGTTATGAGTTGAGTTAAGTTATAAGAGCTAGCTAGCAAGAGACCCACCATAGGCCATACAGTTGGTAAATAATATTAAGCCTCTGAATGATTATTTTATAAGCGGCTACAGTACCACTGGACCACAGGGCCGGGCAGAACCAGAGGAACGTGGGACCATGGGGCTTGGCGGGACCTGATAAAACTTTCGGCTGCAATATATCAAGCATAAAAGGATGCATGTGAATGTTCACGGGAGTATGATGTATGAAAATTCAAACACAAACTTCCCAAGCAGAAATTAGAGATACAAGGGACATACCTCAACATAATAAAGGCAGTTCACAGCAAGCACAGACAGCATCAACTTAGAGAGAAACTCAAAGCAATATTACTAAAATCAGAAATAAAACCGAGATTGTTCACCCTCTCCATACCTATTCAATCTAGTACTTGAAGTCTTAGCTGGAGAGCAATAAGACATCAAGGGGATGCAAATAGGAAGGGAGGAAGTCAAAGTGTCTTTATTTGCAGATGATATGATAGTATATATAACCAACCCTACAGACTCCACCAGGAAACTCCTACAGCTACACTTTCTGCAAAGTAGAAGGCTACTAAATTAACTCAAGAAAATCAATAATTTTTCCATATACAAATGACAAACAGACCAAGAAATAGTCTCAAAAATATAAAATATCTTAGGGTAACTCTAATCAAGCAAGTGAAAGAATTGTATAATAAAAACTTTAAGACATTGAAGAAAGAAATTGGAGAAGATATCAGAAAATGGAAAGATCTCCCATGCTCATGGATCAGTAGGATTAACATGGTAAAAATGTCCATCTTACCAAAAGGAATCTACAGATTCAATGCAATCCCTATCAAAATTCCAACACAATTCTTCATATAACTTGAAAAGATAATTTTCAGCTTCATATGAAAACACAAAAAAAACCAGGATAGCTGAAACAACCCTGAACCCACAAAAGAGCTGCTGGAGGTCTCACTATTTCTGATCTCAAATTGTACTACAGAGCTATAGTAATAAAAACACCATGATATTGGCACCAAAACAGAAGTGTTGATCAATGGAATAGAATTGAGGACCCAGAAATAGGTCTACACACCTGTGGACACCTTATTTGTTGATAAAGAAGCCAGAAATACACACTGGAGAAAAGCAGCATCTTCAACAAACGGTGCTGCTAAAACTGAATGGCTGCATGTAGAAGATGCAAATAGATCCATATTTATCACCCTGCACAAAACTCAAGTCCAGATGAAACAAAGACCTTACCATAAAACTGGATACACTGAACCTGATAGAAGACAAAGTGGGAAATAGCCTTGAATTCATTGGCACAAGAGACTTTCTGAGCAGAACACCCAATGTATAGTCACTAATATCAACAATTAATAAATGGGACCTCATGAAACTGAAAAGCTCCTACATGGAAAAGGATACCATCATTTGGACAAAGTCTCAGCCTACAGAATGGAAAAAGATTTTTACAAACAAGATTTTACAAATCTGATAGATGGCTGTCTCTAAAATACATAAAGAACTCAAAAATGAACAACAACAAAACAAATAACCATATTTTAAAATAGGGTACATATCTAAACAGAAAATTCTCAAAAGAGGAAACTCAAATGGCTAAGAAGCACCTAAAGAAATTTTCAACACCCTTAGCTTACAGGGAAATGCAAATCAAAACTACTTGGAGATTTTGTTTTGCAACAGTCAGAATGGCTAAAATCAATAAAACAAATGACAGCTCATGCTAGTAAAGACGTGGAGTAAGGGGAACACTCATCCATTGCTGGTGGAAGTACAAACTTATACAGCCACTATGGAAATCGGTGTGGTGGTTTCCCAGAAAGCTGGGAATCAATCTACCTCAAGATCCAGCTGTACCACTCTTGAGCATATACCCAAAATATGCTTCATCCTACTATAGAGAGACTTGCTCAATCATGTTCATTGTTGCTCTATTCATAATATTCAGGAATTGGAAGTTACCTAGATGTCCCTTAGCAGATGAATGGATAAAGAAAATGTGGTAGCTTTACACAGTGGAATTACTCAATCATTTATAAAAAAAAAAAATCATGAAATTCACAGGTAAATGGATGGCACTTTAAAAACTCATCTGGAGTGAGGTAACCCAGACCCAGAAAGACACATATGGTATGTGTTCAGTTATATGTGGATGGTAGTTGTCAAATCATTGATAAATAAACTACAGTCTGTATAATCACAGAAGTTAGGCATAGAGTAAGGGACTAGTGGGGGAAGGGCAGATAGAATACTTATGAATGGATGGGGGTGGAATAGAGACTGGAATGGGAGTATCAAACAGGGAGGGGGAGGCAAGAAGAGGATGAGGATGGACTACAGCAGGGACAGCTATAACTAATGGCCATTTGAGGGGTCATATGTAAACCCAACGCAGTAGATCCTAAAGTATATACATATATGATGATGATCTAAATGAAATCACCAAATAATGGTGCAGACAGATTGCCAACTGGACAGCTCTCGTCACTAAAAGAAGCTTCTAGTACCATGAATGGGTTATGTCTAACCCAGTTGTTGGCCAAAGGGGTTCCATGGGAACCCCCCAACAACCCATAATATTGCCAAGGCTACTGATTGCCCTCCACAAACTGACAGTAAGACCCTATTGCTGAAGACAATACCTATACAACTCATTGAACATAGAGAAACTGAGCTGGTGCCTACAAAGAGCCTTCACTCCTACGGCCTAGTGTTCACAGTACTCTGCATGCCACTAAAGGAGAAGGGTAATCATCAACCCAGCCATGAACCTTTCAGTCCACAATGATGACCTGCCTGCAAGATACGGTGGTGCAACTGAGGCACGAAGCTTATGGGAGTAACCAACCACTATCTGAGGTATTCTATCTGAGGTGGAACCCAACGCTGATTGGCTGGCTAAGAACCTGAGGCTAGACAGGCCAGGGGAAAAACCAAACACTACGTTTCTGCTAAAGGAATATAGCAATAAAACGAATCCTACATTCTGCTATACTCATAACTCTATGCCTTGCTCAGTTGTTATCAGAGAAGCTTCTTACTTCAGCAGATGAGAACAAACACAGAGACACATAGCCAGACAATATGTAAAGAGTGAGAGGCCTTGAAACACTCAGCCCTAAATCAAATCCCTCCCCTCAAAACCCAGGGAACTATGGAAACAGAGGCAGAAAGAGTGTAAGAGTCAGAGGAAATGTATCGGGGACTATGGGGGTCCAGCCCCTCGATAGTCCCCTCCCAGGGTCCAGGAAGAATCTACAACCAGCTGATAATTAATCTTTGATGAGAAGAAATGAATCTATGTACACAAAACTCCTTAGTCCATATACTTTATTATTCTGTGTCAGTTACAAGCTTATATTCTGCTCTCATATTTAGGTCTTTTCTTGCCTGATTTCTCTCTACACTTGTCCGCGGTCCCCTCTGGGTTCTATCTTAATTCCTTCATCTAGTTCTGCCCCTTCTAGGTTCTCATCCATCTTGTTCCTTCCCATATCATCTTTTCTCCTATCTCCTTCTCTCTCCTCATCTCGTTCTTCCTCATCTTGTTGTTCCCCAACTGGCTCATCCTCATCTTCCATCTCATTCCTCTAGTAGTCTCTTCTAGCCCTTCAATCTAGTTCTTCCCCATCTCAGTTTGTTCCTCTCAAGTTCTTACCCGTCTAGTTCTTCCATTCTCTTTTCTCTTCTCCGTCTCCCTGTGCCCTGGAAGTTCTGGTATATAAAGCCAGGCTTCCAGGGTCAAATGGAAGGGTGATAAGAATCACATAGGGAGGCAATAACCGTTAATTATCATTTGCAACCCCAAAGGGAAGTGACCAATGGGGAAATGAATTAACTAAAGGCTGAATTCAGGTAATATCTAAGAAGAGGGCTCTTATGTGCTCAACTATAATCTTAAACGTGATTGGTAGAAAATGTTAAGAAGCTATAAGTTGCTAGGTCAATGGGAGAAAATAAAACTGTCTTCTTATTTCCTGTGGCTCCTATCTGTCCAAGCTATCTGCCGTTTTTCTGCAGGGTGGGGGAAAGTGTGCTCAGTTGCTAGGCAACCTGTGTACAGCTAGATGCCTCTGGTGATAGTTAAAGGGAGATCTGGAACTGGAGGTAAGGTTTGGGAAAGGAGGAAGTAAGGCTTAATTGGCACATCCGCCAGGCCTTCTCAAAGGGGTAGCCTGGATGGTTAAGTTTGTTCTTAGAGAATACAGAGGTATCTCTGATAAAGTACTCTCCTCCATCTGGGGATGGACCTGGCCGGATCCTGCTAATGATGATAATTACAGGGAGGCTTGAACTGGGGTTCTGGCTGAGCATAGCTGTCAGTGCAGAAGGTTATCTAAATATTCCTAGAAGTGGTTAGGTAAGGAGTTAGCGGTCTATAAAGTTAGTAAGGCTGTAAGAAAGAGGGGTCCGAGCTGAATTGTGTAAAGCTATTACTTAACATCCACCTGTTCTAGGTGGTGTCTCCTTGTGGAATTTACCTTAAATCAGGAGACTTGCATGTGGACTGTTATTACTGCTAGTCCTTGCAAGTGGCCAAGGGAGATATCTGATTCCAGAGAAAGCCTTTCCTGAGGCTGTTCTCCAAATACCTGGAATGTGTATGTCCAGAGAGTGATCAGTCCACACTGTTAGCCCTTCTTAGGGAAAAGTCAATTGGGAAAACTATGAAGGCACACATCATTTTCATAACAGAAGACAGCTGATATATAACAAGCCAAGTAACACCAAAAACTCCTTGGGATTTGGCTTCCTCTGGAGGAATTCCCTGATTCCTCCAGGTAGTGACTTTGCCATAACCAGCTGAGTTCTTATAATATATTCCTGCGGCCCGCAGCAGAAATGGAGGACATCAAGGAAATCGGGCTTTCCAGATGCAACAGGGCTGGTGCCCATAGGAACTCAAAGAGACCATGGCAGCATGCACAGAGTCTGCATGAATCTGGACCAAACCGAGTAGTAGAGCTAAAAGCAGAAGTGGGCACATGCCCTCACCCCTAAACCAGAAGCTTATCTCCAATATATAACTACTTGCAAATTAAAGTCCTTTTCTCCAAAGGAGTCTCACTGGTAAAACAAGCCATTCTTAAGGACAAGCCCCATGTCCAGCAGTAGATGGCCAGCATAAAACACACTCAGTGGCATCTTTGGAGGTTCTTTGTCTCATAATGCTATGTCATGACATTTTTTACAGGTCCTTTGTGTATATATTATGGCTTCCGGTTTGGACATTTTATGGGATTCCCATGTCTGCAAATGTGTGTGTCTAGGATCTAAAGGCATTTCTTGTGCTTTTCCTTTGGCTATTTTTCTTGTCTGGTTGTTTTATCATGTTCTGATTTGTTTATATTTGATTCATCTCTTATTTTATTTTATGTTATTCTTATCCCTTAAATGCCTGTTTGCTTTCTACACAGAGACAGAAAGGGTGTGGATCTAGATGGGAGGGGAGGTGACAAGGAATTGGGAGGAGTACAGTGAGGGGCAACTGTAATCAAAATACATTGTATGAAAAAAATAACCATTTTCAATAGAAGAAAAAAAAACTTCCCAGGTATCTGTCACCTGGAGAATAGGTGAACACAGTATGGTAAGTCCATACAGTGGAATAATTAATAGTCAACACTAAAAATGAAAGCATCATGGATTGCTGGACTAGGGATGTAGTTCAATTGGTAGAGTGCTTGCCTAGCATGCACAAAGCCCTGAGTTCAGTCCCCAGCACCATGTAAACCGCGCAGTAGCCCATGTCATTGGTAATCTCAGCATTTGGGAGGTACAGGCAAGAGGATCAGGATTCAAGTTTATCCTCCACTCCATAATGAATTAGAGATGAGCCTGGGATACAGGAGACCCTGTCTCCAAATCAATAAACTGCTGACTCATGCCGCAATGTAGATGAACTTTTGCAACATACCAAGAGGGGCCACATGCAAGGTTGCATTATTGTATGCATGACTCCATTTGTATGATGCGTTTAGGACTCAATCTGTTGACAGAGGCAATCGGTGCTGCCTAGGGCTAGAAGCAGGAGTTACGACGAACAACTAGGCCTGAGGAATCTCTCTGAGTGAGGCAAAGACTGTGCAGCTGTGGTACTTCAGCTGTGCCTCAGTAAGAGAGGAGGCAAGCCACGATTCTTCAGATTGCCACTTTGCCAAATCCTGTCTTTTATTGACTGAACTGCAGGTTTAGACATTCATGACACACTGAGGGAAAAGACTTCTGGGGGTTTCAGGTGCCTCATACTGATGGCGGACACGGAGACTGACCACACAAATGTAGGAGCTGGTGTTGACAGCCTGAAATTTCTGGACTCCTCCCTTCTCAGTTCTCCTTACAAAAGGAGGCGAGCCAGAGGCCCGAGTAATCCAGGCTGGATCACTCGATATACTTTGGCAAAACAGCTGATTCATTTTCTTGTCTGCAACCAGCTTTTTTTTTTTTTTCCCCATCCTCATGTTAACTACGGCCACAGCTTGTCTTACTCATCCTTAAGGACCATCTACAACACAGACAAAGTGCATCTGCTATTTTCTTGTCTGGAACTGTCTAGGAAGCTGTGTACCACATCAACTCCATCCTCCACATTCCAGAATGTCCTCCGTGCACAAGGCACTGAACTGTCTTGTGAACACACACAGACGATGCAGCCTGTGCACTCAAGCATTTCAGTACCTGGCTGGGAAGAAGAGAGCTGAAGAATGATTAAGAAAACGTTCGTAAATGACAAGAAAATACTAAAATCAAGGGGAATCCTTGAAATGTCACACAGCAGCCTTGCATCTGATTTCGTTGCTTTTACCCTGAATTGCAGCCATATTGTATTTAGAGCAAAGCCTGTGTAATTTGTATACAGGCTCTTTATGAATGTGGCTGGTAACTTGCAGATCTGCTATGTTCCCATGACAACTACTTATTTAGTGATTTTTCTTGGTCTGTTTCATAAACTGCATGAATTACAACATTGGTTTTTTTTCCAAGTCAAAGCCTCATAAGTAAGCTGAGCCAAATGTGTGACTGTGTGTGCCTGTGGATGTGTATCTGTGTGCATACATATGTGTGTATGTGTATATATGCATATAGTTTACGTGCTTATGAGTGAGTGCATGTGTGTGCATATGAACGTATATGTCTCTATGTGTGTGCATATGTGTATGTGCACATGTGTATATGTGCTTGTGTATGTCTATATGTGAATGTGTGTGCATAAATATGTGTATGTCTGTGTGTGCATGTATGTCTATACATATAATTATATGTTTATGTATATCTACATATGTGTGTATGTCTGTGACTATATGTGCATGTATATGTGCATTATCAATTCCCCAGGGTCCAAGAGGGCTTTGCTATGTCTGGCACGGAATATCGGAAAAAAAAATCTACGTACACTATATTCTTAATGTCTGTAAACTTTATTTCTCTAAGACAAAATTCTATCAATTTAGCTGTAGCTCCACCAGGCATTCAAGGCAGGAACAACTCTAGACATACCAAGCTCTATATCTGTCTACTCGATTTCTCTGGGATGAAATCCTGTCTCCATAACTGCAGTTCCATCCAGCTCCCTAGCTCATAGTCCAGCTAACGACTAACTCCTATGCTTTCAGCCTCATCTTCATCCTCTGTGTCCTCTTTCTCCATCTCTGCTGCTCTCTACTCCTGGCTCTCAGAAAACTCTACTCGAGATCTGCAGATCTGCTTACCCTCTATGGAACCTCTGTCATCCTCTCTTCTCTCTTGCCATGCTGTTCTGTCCCTGTCTACAGAAAATGCCTATCCTTTCTTTCCTTGGGCATGTGGTTCCCTGCCTCCTCAGGAATGTTGTTTTATTGTCGTGGTATTGTGTTCCCCAAAATATTGTGCACCCTAATAAACTTATCTGGGGTCAGAGAACAGAACAGCCACTAGATACAGAGGCTAGAAAATGGTGGCACTCACACCTTTAATCCTAGCCTTCTGGAGGCATGGATCTCTGTGAGTTCAAGGCCACACTGGAAATAGTCAGGCATGGTGACTCACGCCTTTAATCCCAAGAAGTGAGCCTTTAATCCCAGGAAGTGAGGGCAGAAAGCAGAACGGTATTTAAGGCCTGAGGACCAGGAACTAGAAGATTTTGGCTGGTTAAGCATTCAGGCTTTCAAGAAGCAGTTCAGCTGAGATTCGTTTGGATAAGGACTCAGAGGCTTCCAATCTGAGGAAACAGGATCAGCTGAGGAACTGGCGAGGCGAGGTAGCTGTGGCTTGTTCTGCTTCTCTGATCTTCCAGTATTCACCCCAATAACTGGCCTTAGGTTTGATTTTATTAATAAGTACCTTTAAGATTCCCGCTACATTTTACTTCTCACCGTGATATGTAAAAACCTCTTTTGTTCTCAAAGTGCTCTGGAGAACCACTAGGCCTCCTGAAGGCAAAGGGATGGCCTGAGCTTCATTAGCACAGGAAACAAAGCTAGGCATCTCCCGCCAGCTTGTCTCCTAAGCTCAGCAGGGCAGTTAGTAACTTAGTAAGTTCAGCAGGTCTGGGGAGCTGAACTCTTTACCAATTGGTCTGGGCACGCAAGGATTTCATAGCAGAAGACAGCTGGAATATTAAAGGCTGGGTAACACCAAATATTCATAATAAATGGCTTTGCCTTTTGACAGACCTTTGGCCGGTCAAAGTTCAGCTTTAATACACAGCTGAATCTCTATGATATATTCTTGCGGCCCTCCATCATGCATGTGTTACATTCTGTTGATGCCCTCGTGCTGATAGTATAAAAAGTAAATCTGAACTGTGTGGTGGTGGCACATGCCTTTAATCCCAACACTCGGGAGTCAGAGGCAGGAGAAACTCTGAGTTCAAGACCAGCCTAGTTTATAGAGTGAGTTCTAGGACAGCCAGGTCTACACAGAGAAACCCTGTCTTGAAACTCCACTCCTCCAAAACAAAAATCTGTGGCATTTTAGCAATCCTCATACATGGGAGACAAAGACGTTTCTCACTGTGAGTAAACATGGTCCCACCTGCATTCCATCAGAACATGCACACAGCATAGCAAACCACGAGGACAAGGTAACCCATTAGACCTAATTAAGAGGTACCACAATTAGGTCTGAAGTTTATCAGAGTTCCATCTGCATTGAGACTCACTGGGTCAAAGATTCTAAGAGCTTTGTGTAACTAGACAGTTCTCTCCTGCCCGCCAATTCCTGAATAACCACTCAGAGGCTTATATTAATTATAAATATTTGGCCAATGGCTCATGCTTATTACTAGTTAGCTCTTACATTTAAATTAACCCATATTTCTTACCTATGATTTGCCACATGGCTTGTGGCTTGTTACCTCATTTTCTATGTGCCTTGCTTCCTCGGCAGCTGGCTGGCATCTACCCTGACTCTGCCCTTCTTCTCCCTGTATCTCTATTTAGCTATCCTGCCAAGCCTTATTCTGCCTGGCTGTAGTTCAAATCATCCTTTATTATCAACCAATGAGAACAACACATTTTCACAGCATACAGGATCCCACAGCATTTCCCCCTTTCTGTCTAATCAAGAAGGAAGGTTTTTACTTTAACATGGTAAAATTATTTATTTATTTATTTATTTATTTTGGTTTTTCGAGACAGGGTTTCTCTGTGTAGCTTTGCGCCTTTCCTGGAACTCACTTGGTAGCCCAGGCTGGCCTCGAACTCACAGAGATCCGCCTGGCTCTGCCTCCCGAGTGCTGGGATTAAAGGTGTGCGCCACCACCGCCCGGCAAGAATTATAATTTTTAAGACTCAAACTTAACAGGGATAAAATTATAAAATTCTAATCTTATAAAAGAGCTACTAACTTATAGTAAACTGTTAAAGATAAGTAAGATATACAAGTTAATGATCAGTCATGCTAAGTACTTTATTTACAGAGACTTTTCATTTATTTACAGAGGCAAGCTTGGAGGGAGAGAACATTTTTTATCTCCCATCATAGAGTATTTTACATATGCTGTCAAAATTAACCCAAGCAAGTAAAGCAAAACAAGTCTCAAGTACACTTAAAGTTTGTTTAATGTAAAATAGTAGTTAAAATGTGGTATATTTTAAAAATTGGTTATAAAATGTTGAATGCTTGAGTAAAACGGGTTAAATTTACAATACACTTGCATGTCAGGAGACCCCAGGCTGAAGTAGTTCCCGCCTGAGTAAGTTGCTGGTTAGCCTCAATACAGGACAAGGATGGATGGGAAATAAGACCTGCCAGAAGTCTGCCCCTTCTGCCTCTGGCTGTGTAGGCCTGACCAGCTCTGGACATGCAGGTCAACGCAGAAAAAAACCTCCTATACGAAGAAAAGATGAATCACTCCTCATGTCTCACATGACAGGAGAATGGATTCTTTCGCGCAGTGGAGGATCTCAGAGTCTGCACCACCTCCCAAATGTCTCAAACAACAGAGAGGCAAATAGCAATTGCTCTGCACTCAATGTCTCCCAAACTGACATATGAAGACGTTGTGAATGGGAACCACCCAACTGGTTGGGGCCTGCATGATAGTTCAGTTGACCACACCCTTTACCATGGCATTCAGTTCTTCCTCTTAGCAAAAGCTAATGCCAGGGTCCCTGCCCTAGCCACCCATGTCCCGTCATTAGAGGAGGATTCCAGACACTCTGTCACCAACCTCTCAGCTTTGGAAAGTTATTCAGAATATCCAAGCAGTGTCTTCAACAGTTGGTTTTATAGCCATAGAGTCAACAAGTGATTCTATGAATGGATATCCATCCCAAGCCCTCAGATTGTTCAGGAGGAGATGACTTAGATGAGGAGACTCTCTCCAACCTGGGCTCACCTGGGATACTTTGAGAATATAATCTGATCTCGACACAGATACAGTGGTCCAGGGCCAGCACCCGAACTCTCACCTTGAAGCCTGCAAGGGTGTGAAGACTTTGACAGTGATGCTTATGAACGCTTTCTAAGAAATTCCAAAAGCCGATATTTCCTAAAGCTCAGGTAATTTAGTTATCTTGGTTTACAAATTATGCCTCTAAACAACCAATCTATTTTAAATAGAGCAATATTAAGAAATATGCTACTAAAAATAAATAAATAAATAGATAGATAGATAAATAGATAGATAGATAGATAAATAAATAAATAAATAAATAAATAAATAAATAAATAAATAAGCAAGCCACTGCCGGCAGTGTGTAGTGACCTAGAGATTTGTCCATCAACAAAAGGAGTGACGAGTTGGCTTTAGCCTTGTTAATTCGGTCTATGATGTAAATTATTTATTACAGATTTGATATGACTGACTGCTTTTGTCTTTCATCTGAGTGTAGGAAATGAGAAGTTAGAAATTTTTAAAGGGTTCTGCTAATAGGGTTAGTTTTAGAAAACTTTGTAAAGTAAATCATCTACTTTGACATGGTAGTCGCTGACTCGGTAGTAACTTAGAATGTTCTAGAGTATTCTAGGGAAATGCCTGTTGAGGAGAAAGCAAGGCAGTCACTGTCTCTGGGAGTAATTTTAAATTGGAAATTGAAAATCATTTCTTTTTGAAAAATACAACTTAGTATTAAATTGTCTCTTCATGCAGCCTTATGTTTACTATATAATCTTGGAATAGACATACAACAATTTGGTATTAACAAAAACATGTATTAAGCTGTGTTTTCAAATACTACATATGGTCATTTAAGGTAATAGTCCCAATTTATAAAAAATTTACCTTACCAAGTTGTTTCTAAGTCAAAATTGTGCTTCACTTGAGATACTCTGTTGTCATTAAATAATAGGTGGTATTGTTAATAATTGAAACAAATATACAAAGCTTGTCATATGTGGAAGCAAGGAGTATCACTTAGACACTTGCTGTTCAGATTCATTCCCTGGATGCTGACTTTAACTGGCTTCCTTTACACAGCCTCCAGGAGCTTGTTCCTTATGCAGGAGTCTGAAGTAACAAACAGCTAATTATAGTCACCTATCCTTCTGCAGAACTCTGGTCATGGTCCAGCCAGTCGTACAATTGCATTTAACCTTGTTAATTCTATATTTAACCTCACATTATATTGATTCCTGTTAAACTTTGATGTAAAAGTTTTCCTCTTGTAACTTTATCTCTTAAGGCTCCCCACACACGAGTACAGTTATTATCTCCCGGCTCACGTTCTGGATCTTTGCCAACTGTTACGTTTTACCGTGGCCCCTTGGATGGACCCTCTTCTGAGGCACTCTAACTGCCATTCCTCTGCTATCCTTCTGTCAGCCTTGAAGCAATTACTGGAAGATTGATGCCCCCAAACCCCTAAAAAGTTTGGGTGACCTCTGAAAGGGAATTAATGGGCCATGGACTATCCAAATCATCTGTCTTCTTGCCACTCTGGACATTGTTTGGGGGACTCAGAACTAAAACAGCTGTATTGAAGCCTTTTTTGTCTCAGTTAAGCCCTGTCTCACCAGCTCAGATCAGCTTCACATCCTTCAGGACCAGCTGGACTCCTGACTGCCGCAGTACTCCACAGATGGGATCTGTGCCCTCCTCCATGGATGCTGCTTCCACACCAGCAAATCCTAACTGGTTTGAAATGGGGCCACCTAGAGACAAAAACTCAAAGACAAAGTTCCTCCTGTGTATGAGCTTCTGGTTCCCTCCCAATCCGGTTCCTCCCCCTGGGTCACTGCTTTCTTCCTTATCATCCTCACACTTATGCTTTTACCCTGTCTTTTAAATGTTTTACCTGCTGAACTTCACTCTATACCCAAACCATACGTTCCACGTTAGCTCCCCAGTAGCCCTCTCCCTACAACAGCTCTATTTGTTTCTGATACATCTGCAAAAAGACCTTTTAGATGCTGTGGAGAAACTGGCTAGAATGGACCTTCATCCCTTTCAGCCCAGGCCACACAGAATTCTTTACATTAGTCCTCTATTTTCTCTTGTCTCCTTCCTTGGATGCTCTGTCACTCCCTGCTACTTCTGTTAGTTCGTTCTGGTGCAGCAGTCCTGGCCAGGGGACTAATCACAGTCACTCCGAGTCAACTCTATGCCCATTTCTCTCACTGGCCTCCCCTTCCCCAACCTTCCAAAAAAAATCTCTCATTTCTCTTCTGTAACCAGATCAGCTGCTTACAGTCCTGTAGTAGTTACTTTCCAAGTCCCTTCAAGAATACAGGACGGCAATTGGCTGACCATCTCAGCCAATCAAGTTAAGACTCTCCCCCTACTACATGACCAGAGGACCCCCTCTTCGATGGAACCCAGAACTACTCCATCTGACAGAGACCCTCCTCAGCAGAAAACAACTAAAACACTCCTGCCCTGAATTTTTTTTTTTAATCTCCTCAGTTAGAATGATAGTTTCCTGCTGAAAGACTACACTTCCCAGCTTCCCTTGAGGACTATAGAAGTCATTTCCGCCCCTATAAGGGGCTGCATCCTATCTTCTTTCATAGGCTTTTGGCCATCCACACATGTGAGTGACAGAGATGCCCCCTTGCTGAGAGTAAACATGGTCCCACCTCAGGTCAGACCAAGCCTCTCTTTCTGAGGTCTCTCTACAGCTGCCTTTTAATAATCTAACAGCTCCCGATGTAGAGAGCATTCATTCACCCACACCTCCAACCCATAACGTGGAAGGTCAGAGGTCTGGGATGCACCATAAACCCACGGATTCTGGGAAAGCCACCGAGCAAAGCTGTACTCTGAAAACACAACTCACATGGGTTTCTGAATACAGAGACTATAGGGGACAGCTTCCCCCATTGGCCAACCTCCCTCAGCCTTAGGAGTGAACCCAACCTTAAAGAGAATTTCTGAGAATGGCCTTCATGAGGGAGCCAGTCATCAAAGTTACTCATGAACTAAGAATATTGCTACAAGATGAAGATTGTTGTCATCTTTCCATTCCCAAGAAGTCGATGCCTTCCAAGGAAATTATCAAGAGAGAGTCCTGTGTTCTTGACTCTACCTGGGTGGAACGGAGTATCCATGTTACTGAATTTGTGTGGGGGAGGAACAGAGTGGCCTTGATTTAAATGAGACCTGATTTCTCTTACTGAGTGTTAGAGTGCCCTGAATAAATGTTTGTGTTTCTGTAAAAAATAAAACAAGAGCAAGTCTTTCTGTTATTATGACAATTTAAAAAGGGCACGTGGCAGATTTCTCAGGACTCGGAAGCGCCCGTGTTAGCTTGCTTAGGCCTATGTCAAACCCAAAGATCTTTGCCAAACAGTGCAGGACCCTGTACTTGACTTCCCCAACAAAACCCAGATCTGTCAAGCAAAGGCAGACAGCTTATCTCTTGCCCGCCACTCTTGGTCCACACTCACAGTGGAGAGAATGACCTCAATAGTGATTCCCATGCTCTTGGAGAGTCCTTCCTAACATGTGAGTAAATATGTCAATTAAGGCAGCCTAGGTTTTTGCAGAGAAATGTGCAACTGAGTCTGTTCGTAAAGAGATCCTACAGTCTTTGGTGTATTTAGCATTGTGTAGAGTTGGAAACTGTTGCTTACTCTGGGGTCGGAATTAAGGTTTGTTTAAGTGTGAAGTGACACTCATTAAAATGGTATCTCACTCATCTGTTCTTTATTACTCCTGTCTTTCTGTATTTACACACACACACCATCACCACCACCACCACAGAAATGGGAGTGCTCATGTCCTACCCAGGCATTGCTAATCAGTCATTTGTATGCTTCTGGGACCGAAAACTTCATAAGGCTTCTGCCTTTTATTTTCATTAGCTGGAGATACCTCCTGAAGTGGAATTCAGCCTGGCTCCCCAGGCCTTAGTCACATTTGACCCCACTATGCCCCTATTCCTGGGATTCCAGATCCTTCTCTTGCATTTCAAATTACATTAAGAAGAGCTTTAATTTAATTATTGAACATTATCCTGACTTCCTATTAGCAATTTTGTCTTGAGATGCAATTCAATGTAAAACATCATAATGTTATCAAGAGTCATGTTTATACAACTGCTTAAATGTTAAGACAGAAATATTCAGAACTTACTTCACAGGGCATGCCAAAATAAATTCGAGGAGATTAAAACAGTAAATAAAAAGTACATCAAAGCATGAAAATGTGGAAAGATAGTATTTATTTTATGGACAAAGAAGCCCTTCCTAAAGTTAAAAGTCAACAGAAGAAAATCATAAGGAAAATATTGGATTATTATAATAACAGTAGAATCTCTTGTTATTTATAGAGAAAATAATTAATACAATTAAAGATGCAACAATAAGCTAAGAAAAATGTAAAACAAAAATAAAAGTGTTAATGATCTGATACTAAGAACTTACATAAATCAATATAAACAATGCAAACTATGTCTACTAAAAAACTAAGATGGCCGGGCGGTGGTGGCGCACGCCTTTAATCCCAGCACTCGGGAGGCAGAGCCAGGCGGATCTCTGTGTGTTTGAGGCCAGCCTGGTATACAGAGGGAGATCCAGGACAGGCACCAAAACTACACAGAGAAACTCTGTCTCGAAAACACAAACAAAAACAAAAGTAAGATCTTAAAATACATAAACAGGCAACTTATAAAAGAAGCCAATTCATAAATGGCCATTTCAGAACATTGAGGGCTTCAATCTTGTTTACAGTACAAGAAATAAAAATGAAACCGGCTGGGTCTGGGGAGAGAGAGATCAGTTGGTAAAGCGCTTGCTAGGCAAGCGTGGGGACCTGAGTTCGGATCCCCAGCATGCATGTTAGAGCTGGGTATGGTGGTATGCCTATAACCCAGCACTGGAGGCAAGTAGATCCTAACGGCTTCTTGGCTAGCTAGCCTAGCTGAAATGGCAAGCCCCAAGTTCACTGAAAGACCCTGTCTAAATAATAAGGCAAGAGCAACACCTGCGATCCTAATATCGAGGTCGGAGCTCCACATGGGATTACACCGCCCCCTCACACACAGATGCACAAAGAAAAAAGAAAAGAAAAACAACAGTAAGATTTAGCACAAATCTATAATTTTAAGTGTCTGTCAGTCTGACAGACAGTAATTTCTAAGTATTGGGAAACAGCTTAGTGAGGATGTCTTCTCCAGTTTAGCAAGGAGAAAACTGGCAAAAGACTTTCCAAAAGGAAGGCATTTTGACAATGTATCAAGCACCTGAAAACAGCCAGGCTTTGGCACATGAATTTTACTAGCAGGAACTATGAAACACACGCACACAATGCTATTTAATTGCCATTTGTAACACTTTATAATAAATTGGAAGCAACCTGAAGTCCAACATAGAGTAGGTGAAGGCTGAGGGTGGCGCACAAACCTTTAAGCCCAACCAGAGGCAGGGAGATATCTGTGAGTTAGAGGCCAGCTTGGGCTACTTAATAAAAAGGAGGAGGAGAGGAGGAGAAGAAGAAAGGGAAGGAGGAAGGGGCTGAGGAGGAAGAGGAGGAGGAATAACGGGGCAACAATATAACATGATTCAGTCCTCATCATAAATATTTAGGAAATAATTCAAATTATGCAGAAAATATTTCCGATTTTAGGATGTCTAAAGGAATCTAAAGCAGTATCTTTATTAAATTGCCAGCGTAAAATGCAATAACTACAATCTTGCAATGTTTGGCTTTCAGCATCCGTTGGCATAATGTTCTTGGCATACTGTTCCCTAGGTTTATTCAGAGTTTTGCAATGACAGGATCCCCTCTTACTTTTGGAAAAGCTGAATAATAGCTTGGTTTTCTTTTGTGTATGTGTGTGTGTATGTACAAGAAGGTACCCAACAATTTATTTATTTATTTCATTAATGGAAACTTGTAGGGAACAGTGTCTTACTAAGAATAAGCTGGCACAAAATGCCAACTTACTAAGATTCCAAGATGACACTGTAGCTTCTTGTCCATGGAGGCTGGTGTCCTTTAAAAAGGGTAGTTCCGTTTTGAGGTGAGAGGGTGCTTTTGGTTTTGTCTCTGTTGAGTTCGGGGTTTCTTTGGAATATGTTGGTAGATATGTCTCCTAATGTGTGGACTTTGGGAGGGAGCTGAGAAAGAATTCCTGGAAAGTTTAAGCTATGGATTTGGATAAAGGACCTAAGGGGGGAAAAATGGAAAGTGGAACCCTGAGCCTGGGACAGGGCTCAGAGGAAAACAGTTAATGAAGAAGTGCCTCAGAAACCCTTAAGGAACCAGGAGAGAATGTGGGGGGGGGGAGAGAGAAGAGGAGGAGAGCGAGGGGGAGAAGGGGAGAAGAGGAAGTAGGTAGCCCATAAACAGGAAGCCTGCCTAGAGCAGGAGTGAGCCCAGGAAACAGCAGGCTGCAACCAGGTGGGCTGGGTAGGCCAGGTGCTGGGGAGAGGAGAGAGAGGAGAAGAGAGAGGAGCGATGGGGGTGGAGGGGTGGGGGGAGTGAGGGTGGGTAGGGGAGGTGGGGGGGTATCTGGTTAACGGTGCCAAGCGCTACAGACAGGGCAGAGCACTAAAGCTGATGGACCACTTTGGGGTCAATTATGTACTCAATTTCCAAGCTAGGCGGGTAGCTGGACATAGGGAGAAGAAGGTAAGTTTAGGGAGGGTGGTAGGAGTGAGGGAGACCTTGGTCAGATGGGGCACGTGTCACCCATTGTGTGCCTGGCATTAGGACAGCACAATAAGGGTAAGCAAGGGACACCCCACCCTAGACTTTAGCTAATTGGATATTCACTGCCCTTACAAAATTTAAAATGCTATGTGAGATACAGCAACACCCAAATGACAACCTGCCTTTCTAGAAACTTCTTCTAAACTTAACTCACGGTCACAAAATGTCACATGGCCAATGGGTGGCTGCCAGCAGCAGATGCTTGGCTTTCAGGAGCTTGAGTTAGCCCACCCAGGCCCCGATAATGTCATTGCCAAAGCAGTCCTTGTCCTTTCGCATCCAGTCACACCTCAGCAGCTCCGCCACAGGCCCATTAAATGCTCTCTATTCCCAGCCACCCTGGAGGACCGCCAGCACAATTATCACCATCCAAGAGCCTCTGTCTGGTACACTTATCTGTCGTCCCAAGAAAATGTGCTGTCTGCTGGAAGGACAAGCAGACGTAGACCTGCCCCCTGCAGGTGGGCACACCGGAAGCTTGCCTGGAGCTGACCGTGAGCCCAGTAAGCAGCAGGGCGGTGACTAAGGTGGGCAGGGTAGGCCAGGTGTGGAGATATATAGCTGCGAGGTACAGTCTGTGGCGACTCCTCCTCTGAGCTCCTGGACGAGCTATTGGCTCGCTTCTCTTGGTTGTTGGTACTGATAGCGTGGGATGATGTGTGGGGGTCCCTGAGGTGGCGGTGGCTCTTGGTTTTGTTGTCTCCCCATACGAAGCTGGCAGACTTGTGAGGTAGAGAGACTGAATCTACCTTGTTCACACGCCCCACAGATTCCAGCACACTTCATATTGGATTTTATAGCCTGTGACACGCCCACCCCGGCCTGTCTTCCTGCTTTGAACCTAGATGACACATTTGAAACTGTCATCCTGGGATTGTGAAGGAAAGGTGAAGTGTGTCACAGGCTTTTTAGTCATGACATCATCAGAACGCTGCATCAGGGCCAACAGCCAGCTAACGCGATAATTTACGTTATGGGGAAAAGAACTCTTTGGCTTAAGCCACTTGTCAGTCAGGCTAATTTCAACCCGCTGCTGAGGGTAGCCCACCAGACATCCCCTAATACTTCCTCAGAAGAACACTGATTTATTCAGCCTTCCCTGCTCATCCTGCTCGGCTACAGACCTCAGTGGTCCCTGCTCTATCACCGGCTATGAGAATAGTACTGATTGGCCATACGCAATCCCATCTCCCTCGCCAGTGTTAAGGAGCCAGCATGGAGAAGAACTGGTCTGCCCTTCTTTGTGAAGCCTGTGCCCACCTTGATGCCTGCAGCTCACTCATCACTCTTGAGGGTGGTGCCAACACGGAAATGGAAGTAAAGAGACCCAGCTTAGTGCAATCCATGCTGTCAATCCATTTCTTTATTATTTAATGTAGTTTGAGTTGGGATTTTTGTAACTTGCTCCAAAAGGATCTTTACAGAAAATGAGGGAGCATCGAAAAGTTAGTTTGTAAATACTAGCGCTCTCTCTCTCTCTCTCTCTCTCTCTCTCTCTCTCTCTCTCTCTCTCTCTCTGTGTGTGTGTGTGTGTGTGTGTGTAAGGGGAAATTAAAAGGTAGGTCAAGCCTCATCCTCTGTGTTTAGCATTTTTAAGTCCTGATGATTATTTTATTTCCTCTTCTCTCCCTTTAAAAGCAGACACTTCAGCTACAGAAAACAGTCCAGTTCAAAACTGTGATGAAAACAATTGCGAATTTTACCCTGGTCGACCTGACCCAGCCAGAAGAATGCTCTCATTGTTGAACTTCATGGCCCTAAGCAAGGTAAAGAGTTTGAGCCAATTCTCTCCTAGGGTTACCTCCCCTCTACTTAGACGCTAAGAGAAGGTGAAATGACAGCCATCAGTGCCAACAGGACCTGAGAAGGACAGGTTGAGGAGTTCTTCTGTCATCAAAACTGTGGTTCCTGCCCTGGTATTCTATCAGGGAACTCTTAAACCTCCCCTGGATCCCTCTGGGACTGTGAAGATTGAGGGCCCTTGTGGAGGATCGTGGCTGTCCGAAGCCACCAGTACTGTGGCTTGAGCCATTTTGTCTCAAGAAGAGGAGCACTTTCATGTAGACAAGTTCACATAACTGATAGAGAGCCCAGCACATAAGGGGCGCAGCGAGCTATGTGTTTAATGGATGGGTGAGGGAGGCTGGACCGATGCCCTTGTCCCCATCACATCCTTTTCAGCCCCCATTGCCTCCAATGCAGAGGCTTTCTGTTTGTTTGTTTTTTGTTTTTTCTCAAGTATTTAGTACTGCCTATGGATGTGTGGCGTAGCTGGTCCAATTATCTGAAGTCAATGGATTATTCCAGAAACATCCTGTAGAAGA
Organism: Peromyscus eremicus; assembly: GCF_949786415.1. Taxonomy (NCBI): domain Eukaryota; kingdom Metazoa; phylum Chordata; class Mammalia; order Rodentia; family Cricetidae; genus Peromyscus; species Peromyscus eremicus. The sequence continues at coordinate 77,154,425 of NC_081425.1, forward strand.
TTCTCTCAACTCCTGACCTAAAACTTATAGTTCAGGACATTTTTAGAAACCCCGAGTAGAGAGGAGCCCTTCTGAAAATGCTGCTCCATGTGGGGGTGGGTCTCTGAATTAAAAGCCACTGCCAGCTCCAGTAACTGTGTCCTCTACACCCTTCTACAGGACGTCAAGTCCTTCAAAAGTGAGATACAGCCCTGTGCTTCAGCTATGCATGGTGAAGGAGCTGGAGAACATGTCCCGAAGACATCCAGCAGGTGCCCACCTTGCCCTTGAGGTTATCTGGAAATGTCTTAAAGGTCAAAATTTTTGCTCTGATTTTCCACTTGCTTAATAACTAGTATGATCATCCAGTAGGCACCCTGACTGTCAAGTCTGAGCATTAGCCCACCCAAATTGAACGTTTTCACCTTTTCTTTTTCATTTGTGTGTGTGTGCATGTGTGCACGCATGTGTGCATGTGTGTGTGTGTAAATCTTTGCATGAGTTCCCACAGAGGCCACATTTAAGGTAAGTCTTCCCACATCAGTTAAGGCAATCAAGACAACACAGCAGCTGAGGCTCCCTAGTCAGGTTATTTTAATGAATGGCAAGTTGGTATTAAAAGCATCACCCACAGAAGTGGCCTCTGCATGAGCTTGTACCATGTGTAAGTGTGGCCTGTCATGTTTAAGAAAGGTTTGAAAGGGCCACAAAAAGAAGAGCAGATGCTCCAAAAGTTTCAAAGCTGCAGTGGGTTTCTTTGGATGCTTTTTAACTCAAGTTTAATGCCTCTCCTTTTCTTTCTTTTTCTTTTCTTCCTTTTTTCTTTTTTCTTTCTTTTTTTTCTTTTCCTTTGAGACAGGTTTTCTCTATGTAGCTCTGGCTGTCCTGGAACTCGCCTTGTAGACCAGACTGGCCTCAAACTCACAGAGATCTACCTGCCTCTGCCTCCTGAGTGCTGGGATTAAAGGTGTGCCCTACCACTACCCAGCCCTGCCTCCCTTTTTTCAGTGACAAGCTTGATACTCTTTTCCTACAAAAATTAGCTCTATTGTTTTAACCCAATTCAAAAGTACTAGATTCACATAGATAAAAATATGTCAAGAAAGAAAAATGGAAGAAAAGCTTACTCAGCTATCATGAGAGAATTTTTTTTTATCTTCATAACACAATTTGACAGAATCGAGAGTCACCTAGGAGACACACCTCTGGCCATATCTGTGAGGGGGTTTCTAGACTGAATTAATTGAAGTGAGAACACCCACCCTAAGTGCGGGTGACATTGTTCCATAGGCTGGAAGTCCTGGACTGAATTAAAAGAAGAAAACCAGCTCATAACAACCATTCATCTTTTTCTGCTTCCTGATTACGGCTGCAAGGTGACCTGCTAACCCAACCTCCTGCTGCGATGACTTTCCCACTATGAAGTTTGTACCCTCAAAATGTGAGCCCTCAAAAGAACTTCCTTAATTTGTAGCTGTCAAGTATTTTGTTGCAGCAATAAAAACTAATACAGCTCTTCTGCTAAACAGGCTTGCTCAATAGACTTGGGTGTTCTTTCTCCCACAATGTCTTTCTGTCTCACCCCCATCAACCTAGTTCGTGCCCTTCCGTTAATGGCAGTTCAATTCCAACTCAGCCTTCTGGTCAGCAGTGATAATTCTAATAGTTAGAATTATAGATCCCTTATTATATGCAAGCCCTATGAGAAACATTTTATTGCTTCATTTGATTTACATAACAATGCCATTTAGGAGAAACGACATTTAGCCTTACCTTTTAGATAAGAAAAGCATAGAGCAGTTGAATGACATTCCATGGACATGCTACAAGGAAACATAGAGCAATAATCTCTAGTTCTTAGTCAACTATGTTAAAAAAAAATCCACTCTTGGTGCACTTGCAATGAAATCCTTGACATTTTATTTTCTGTGCCTACGTTCAAGGAACTATACCCCTCACAGTGACTAGCAGAATCACGATTGGCATATGATAAATGGGTCATATTGCCTTGTGGAAGTTTCTGTTCTCAAGAAATATACTCATTTCACAGCCTTATTAATTTGTGATACTCAGCTAATGCCTATGGTTCCATGGTGATTTAGGATGCATCTTAGGAGGTGTGGATTGGCTTTCGTTTGATCCAATAGGTGGGTGGTAAAGCTCTAAGGAAGATCTAAGCACTTTAAGACAAAGTTTTTATAGTAAAAATCATAAAATTATGGTTTTTGAAGAGTATGTGATGATACGTTATAAACTAAGCTCATGATGTAGTTGATAAAAGAGGGTGTCACATCAGCTCATAATTTAAGTTTAAAATCTTTGTTGAGGGGCTGGAGAGATGGCTCAGTGGTTGAGAGCACTTGGCTGCTCTTCCAGAGGATCTGAGTTCAATTCTTAGCACCCACGTGGCAGCTCACACCTGTCTGTAACTCCAGTTCCAGGGCTTCTGATACCCTCATACAAACGTACATGCAGGTAAAACACCAACGAACAGAAAATAAAAATAAATCATTAAAAAAATATTTGTTGGCAGATACATGCTTAAAAGCCTAGGAGGCAGGACACTGAACTTAGAATAGTTAGATATTGGTGGCAGAGTAATGATTAATTTTCTTCTTCACATGTTCCTTTCTATTTCTGTTTCTTCTCACGGTGAATTGGTATTGCTTTCATAGTCAGAAAAGCAAAGCCACAGTCCACAGTGTAAAGGAATTAAGGCTTTTTCTAGAAAATGGCAGTGTGCTGTCCGGGACCGGAAAAGTTCAAGGTGAGTTTTGACATGTTGTTCCAGACTGAGGAAATGCTCAGACGTTAATGGGATTGTGTCAGAAGGTTACAGGCGCCAGATTGAAGGGCTGTCACTGGCCAAATTGGGAGCAATTAGAGCATTTAAAATAATGAGCATAACTAATGGCAATACATAGAATAACACTGATGAAAAAAGAAAGGAAAGAATAGATATGGATAAGAAATGTAGACATGAGTCTAGAAAAGTAGCCATCGGTAGGTTGCGGCTGTGACTCAGTGTGTAGACTGCTTGCCTAGCATGCGTGAAGCCCTGGGTTTGGTTCCCAGGGCAGCATAAAACCAAGCATGGTGGCTCACAACTATCGCCATAGTATTCTGTCGCTATAGGTAGAAACAGCCTAAGTTCCAGGTCATTTTCAGCTGGCCACACACCAACTTTGAGAACAGTTAGGATATATACAGGAGACCTTGTCTATAAAGAATTTTAAAAGAAAAAAAAATGTCGTCAGCATCCAATGTAATCTTCGATTAAGGCAATAATGATCGATAGATGCTAAAACTACCACACGAAAGGCTGCAAACAGACCAGATCACAGCCTTGTATGAAATGTTTATTTAGTGAAAAAACAAGTGTTTCTATAAAAGGAAGATGTGGAAGAGTCTACATTAGTCAAACATCTAAAACAGATAAATTAGAAAGTAGTAATTCAAGGATATTATTTACTTAAATATTTGAAGAAAAAGCTAAGGAGTTAAAAGCGGCTGCCACAGAGGAACAGTCATCAGGAAAGGCAAGCGGTGGGACAGTGTCTTTTTATTTATAAACCTTCAGCAGCAAATTACTTTTTAAGCCTATGCATGTAGTTATAAAAACAGAGTTAATGAAAAAAGAATAAGTGATAGATACTATGCAAACAGTTCTTTAAAAAGAAAACAAAATATATTTATGAAACACAAAGGTTTCCTTTATAACTTATGAAACATAGTATTGCGTAATTTTTAATAATGATCTTTACCAATTTCATACACATACATAACTCACTCTGACTGCTCCCACCTCCCACCCTTTCTTGCCTCCCTCCCACACCTCTCAAAACCCTTCTTCCTACAAATCCCTTTGCTGCACTCACATCTTTTTGATTCGTTTTCTCACCCTCTGAGTTCCACCAGGGTTGTTCCTGTGACTGCGCGTTTAGAACTACACACTGGAGCCTGGCTCCATACTCTGTGGACTCACCAGTTGGAATGCAACTGAAGACAATGACGTCTCCTCTCCCAGGATCTATCAGTAACGAATAGTTCAGAAGGGAGATGTAGGGTCCATGAGCTCTTTTCCCATCCATGGCTGGCTGTTGACAGGGCCAGCTTTGTGTAGACCTGATACAGGTAATCGCAGTTGCCGAATGGCTGTGTCATGCTCAGGAAACAGCATTTCCCTATCTTTCTGTGATTACATTTTTTTCTGCCTCCTCTTCCGTGATGTTCTGTGAGTCTTAGAATGGGTTATGTAACTGTCTCATTTAGGTAGGGATGAACATTAAATCATCACAAATCCTTGGCTCCTTGGGCAGCCACAAGTCTCTGTACTCACTATCATTTACAGCAAAGAGAGGCTTATCTGATTAAGACTGAGAGTAACATTTGTTTACATGTATAAACAGATATTTAGAAGGCGGTTTGGCACCATGTCAACTTAGCTAAACAACAGTAGTGAGGTCCCCCCTAGAGCATATGACTGACTCAGTCACGTGTTTTTGATCAGATTCAGTACCAGGCATGAATTCCCTCCTGTGGACGGGGTCTCAAATCCAATCAGAGAGCAGGTGGTTATCCCTGTAACTGCTGTACCACCATTGCACAGGTGGCCTCATTGGGCTGGAATGTTTGTCTTGTAGTTTGTAGCTTCACAATTGGATAGGACCATCGTTGTCTTTTCTTTCCCGGTATCCTGCACAGCACCTTCCAGAACTATGAAAGCTAGCCAGGAAGAAGGAAGTCCCCAGCTCCTGTTGAGCTTGCTTTCTCCATACTTTGTAACTAAAGTGTCTGGTGTTTCCACAATACGGCCTTAGCCTCTAGTTGTGGCATGCAAGCAGAAAGAATGGCCAAAGTCGGGGGCCTCTAAAGACTTCCTGATCAGCAACGTATAGGAAGCCTCCCACAGCTGGTGCCAGGGTTTGTGTTTAGTGACACATGGATTCTAGGACCATGGATTATTCAGTCATGCAGGGAGTTGATCACCTACCTTTTTTTTTTTTTTTTTTTTTTTTGGAGCTGAGGATGGAACCCAGGGCCTTGTGCTTGCTAGGCGAGCGCTCTACCACTGAGCTAAATCCCCAACCGATCACCTACCTTTTAAATGACATTTGGCAGTAATTTTTGTGAGCAAGGTTGAGAGAGCTGAGTACTGAACACTGAACGCTGCGTGTTGGGAAGTATGGTACACACACACACACACACACACACACACACACACACGGGTGACAATCTGAATGAGGGAAGTTCAAGAAAAGATGGGAGAAAGGGAAATTGTCCTGTTTTCTCAGTTTTAACAGGCTTTATGTGCACAGTCTTACTTCCAGGGTAGTCAAGTTTAGGCCGTGTGTGTGTGTGTGTGCGTGTGTGTGCGTGCGTGTGTGCGTGTGCGTGTGTGTGCGTGCGTGTGTGCGTGTGCGTGTGTGCGTGTGTGCGTGTGCGTGTGTGTGTGTGCGTGTGTGTGCGTGTGTGCGTGTGCGTGTGTGTGTGCGTGCGTGTGCGTGTGTGCGTGCGTGTGTGTGTGCGCGCGTGTGTGTGCGTGTGCGTGTGCGTGCGTGTGTGTGCGTGCGCGTGTGTGTGTGCGTGCGCGTGTGTGTGTGCGTGCGCGTGTGTGTGCGTGTGCGTGCGTGTGCGCGCGCGCGTGTGTGTGCGCGTGTGCGCGCGTGCGTGCGTGTGTGTGCGTGTGCGTGCGTGTGTGCGCGCGTGTGTGCGCGTGTGCGTGCGTGCGTGCGTGCGTGTGTGTGCGCGCGCGCGTGCGTGTGTGTGCGCGTGTGTGCGTGCGTGCGTGCGTGTGTGCGTGTGCGTGCGTGTGTGCGTGTGCGTGCGTGCGTGCGTGTGTGTGCGTGCGTGTGTGTGTGTGCGCGTGCGTGTGCGCGTGTGTGCGTGCGTGTGTGTGTGTGTGCCTGCGTGTGTGCGTGTGTGTGTGCGTGTGTGTGTGCGCGCGTGCGTGTGTGCCTGCGTGTGTGCGTGTGTGTGCGTGTGTGTGCGTGCGTGTGTGCGTGTGTGCGCGTGTGTGCGTGTGTGTGTGTGTTTGTGTGTGTGTTTGTGTGTGTGTGTTTCTTATTTACCCTGTGTCCTTCTTAAGAAAACATCCTTACATTTTCTTTCCAAAGTTATGATCAAAGTTTTGTTTTTACTTTAAAGATAAGCACAGTCATGAAAGTAAAATATTTTAGTTTAAAATAAAAAGTGGAGACACTCAAACTTTCCTCTCATATAATTTTTTAACTTCCTGAGACAAAAGGTCAAATCAGAGACAGGATATTTATTGAACAGCCCTCTTACGGGCTGTCTCCTGGGGGTAGTCAACCCTCCAGAAAGTCTGAAAGATGGAAGTAATCATGATATTTTTATGGCTTGATAGCTCAATTGAAAGAAAAATAAAATGCATGCTGATCTTTGCTGGTTATAAATAATCTTTATTTGTGGAACTAACCATTAAGCACCAACTCAGAAGCGTAGAAGTGGGTATATACTTACATAGATATAAACCTTATAGATACAGACCTGAATGTATATGTATATGACTTATGTGGGTATGGGTATTGTGATAATTTGAATGTAATTGCCCCCCATAAGCTCATAGGGAGTGGCACTATTAGGAGATGTGGCTTTGTTGGAGTAGGTATGGCCCTGTTGGAGGAAGTGTATCACTGTGGAGGTTGGCTTTGAGGTCTCATATATGCTCCAGCCACACCCAGTGTTTCAGACCACTTCCTGTTGCCTGCAAGTCAAGATGTAGGACTCTCAGCTCCATCTCCAGCACTATGTCTGCCTGCATGCCACCACATTTCCCACCATGATGATAATGGACTAAATCTCTGAAAAAAGGAAGTATTTTCCTTTACAAGAGTTGCTGTGGTTGTGGTGTCTCTTCACAGCAACAGAAACCCTAACTAAGACAGGTGTGTAACTTGGAGGTATTGACCTGGGTCCTACTGAATCAGAGTCTGTATTTAACAAGAATGCTTGGTGATTACTATCCCCATCCAAGCATGAGAAATATATAGACTTAACTCACAGGGCAGAGAGGCAGGCAAGAGATAAATCCCAAACATTGTATTTTTCTTCAAATGCAATATCTCTCAAATTTACCTATACATTGAAATTTTCTAAAATATGGATGCCTGAGTCCCATTCCAAGGAAACCTGATGTGATTGCTCCACCCTACAGCCTGGGAATTGAAGGGTTTAAATTTTCCCCTAGGAAATTCTCATGTTCACATACGGCTGGGATGCATGATCCAAACCTATAAATTAGAAATGATTTCAGCTTCAAGTGACAGAAAACCCAAGTAACAGTGGCTCAAACTATTGTTTCTCAAATGGCTGTGTGTTAGTCACTGGGAGAGATTGATGAAGTCACAGTGCCCAGGCTGCATCCTGGGGGACCTGACTTAGCTCGCATGAAATGCAATGTGATGGTGTATCCTTCTAGGTTGTTCTATCGGCTTACTAAAGATAAAGAGTATACAGTTTTTCTCTTCCCTTTGTCTTCACTGAGTAGAACTGTAGGACTTCCCAGCCCTTTTGGAAGCCTCTGTTCCAGTGCCTAGGTTCTTGACACTGTAGCGTGAGTGGAAGGGGAACACTCCTTGACCAGAGCCTTTCATGTCCTTCCCATCTGTATGTAGAACGGTGATGGCTTGCTTAACCTTGGGAGGCACGCCCTGAAGACAGCTCTCACACGAGTTCTCGCGGGAAGACGTGAAGACCCACCCACCAGCTTGAAGCTCAACCACACAAAGAGAAGCAGTCATCTGAGGATGACTGATATCTGGGTGTGTAGCCATTTACCCCAACTATTCATCAGGCACCGTCTCTTTGGACACTTACAATGCCCACGTGACGCAAGTGTGGCTGCATCTGTTTTATAGAAGAGAAGTGAAGACCCAGCTGGTTCAGGGACTTGCCCTGAGGCTCACAACTAGCAGGTAAAAGAGGATGGACTGAGACGCTAGTTTCTCATTTTAAACCTCAGGCTCGGCTCTTCACTGCACACCCTGTTTCCGTCTACGGATCTTTGAAAGGAAGAACAGCCCTAGCTGGAAAACTGGGTGAAGAAATGAGAAAGGCTATGGTTTGTCAGGAAACATCTGTGCCTCAAAGACTGAATGCCTGATTCTGCATTTACTGCCTTATTGCTCAGTGATTTCCAACAGCGTCTGTTTAGCTCAGCAGTCAGCCCTCCCCGCGCCTTTCTCCCTCACATCTGTGTGTTCACATCTCTGTTATTTGTGCTGCTGTTACACACTAGCATCCCTAACAACCTGTCGCTGCATCCGCTTCCTCCCTACAAACCTTCAGAACTTAACAGGTTAAGTCCAAAGTGCTTAGTGTGATAATAAGGACCTTCCTCTCTGTTCCTAACCTCATTTTTGGGTCTTTCCCTACCGAGGCACTCTGTTCTTTCCCCAAGCCTGAGTAATTCACTAGTCATCTGTACAAGCTACCAACCACAGTGTAACAAACCACTTCCAAACTGACAGCCTTAAGAGAATGATATACTATTCCTCAGAATTCTTTGCGTGACTGAGTGGGGTTGCTGTTACTTAGGTGGCCCCATCTGGCTGTAGCTGGACTGGACTTGGAATCCATCAAGGCCTCTCTAACATTCTGTCCTCAGGAAGCATCCGTGTTCTCTCAAATGGGCTCATCCTCCACACCATGTCTCATCCTCGGAATCTTCTCCACTTGGTGGCTCTCTCCAAGCGCTCTCATCTCAGAGATTCTCTCCGCATGGCCTCTGTCTCCTTCAGGAAACAGCATGACTTCCTTACAAATGCTGGTTTCGAAAACGGTTAAAACTGAAGTAAGCAGAAGCCTGTAGCACACACAGTGGACTTGTGCCGCACGCTGTGGAGCAGGTCACGGATACTCATCTTTTTAAGGGAGCTGTGTCAGGGAGGCTGTGGCCATCCCTTCTTCAGCACACTTCCTCTTCCTTTGTTCTTTCCCCCAGAGCTTCCTTCAGGTCTGGATGATCGCAGTGTTTGAGGAGAGGGCTCCAGGGCTGGAGCTCTCTGGGTTTTCCTTTTACTTCTTAAGTGTTACTAGTGTTTGAAGCTCGTGTTCCAAGTGGGAGGTTCCACCCTGGCATCTTTGTACATATGTGTCACGATCCTTCACCCCCATTTCTTCCTCTCCCTCACTGCCCTCCCCCGCACCGCCCTTCTGTCTCATGCTGGGTGACATTTTTCCCTCAGTCAAGCCTCCGTTCTGTCTCTAATCATGTGTATGCTCATCTAGATCTGATTCACAGTTCCACCCCTGACATACTCCGGAAGCTTGAACTAGTTACTATACCCGACTCGGCCACCTGTGACTTTAAGAGTTAAACGGGCTCATCAAGAAGTCCTGGGACAATGACTAACTTTGTTAAGTGCTATGGACGTGATCTATTGCATTTGGTGACTCAAAGGAGTCAGGTGAAGTCTGGGGTTTAGACTCCAAAGCCGGGGCATTAGAAGATGGTTCGTATAATCCCTAAGGAGTCCTCTTCTCCTAAGACACCTGGGCATGACCCATCACAAGAGGAATGTTTCAAGGGAAGATGCTAAGTGCTTTTTGGCTTTGAAATTGCTCCTCCTAAGACAGAACCTCTGTTTCCAGAGGGCCAGAACTCCACATCTACTGTCTAATGTGAAGCTTAGAATTATCCAAAGGACAGCCTTCCAGACTTAGCAACTTCACATCCGCTTCACCTGCTCAAGCTTGGGACTCCCAAGACTGAAGATTCTTTCTTTTAATATAATGGTACTTTCCAGATGCAAAGCATGCTGGGACAACCAACTCTGTCCGCAGGCTTCTGGATCCTGGTGGTTCCAATCTTGACGCACAACACACTCTGCCCTGAGTGTCAAGGATCTGCAGCAGCAGTGTGGACAGCAGAGCCAGCAGTGACTGCCCTGTGTGACAGAATCCAGTCCATGGAGCAACTGTGAGCGGAGGGCAGACCTCTGGGACAATGCAGTCTCTGCCTGACCATTCGTCACTTTCTGTGGCTGCTGAGTTCCCTTTTTTCTGTTGCCTTTGTTCATAGACAGCTTGATCATGGCTCTCTCTAAGAAAAAGGAAGGGGAAGTGAGTTTAGAGGCGCTCACCGACTGAGAACGGCCATAGTAATGCAGTAAGTCAGATATTGCTTTGGGGCCGAGTTGCTGTTGGGCGGCCATAATTCATCTGAACGTTCTCTAATGAGTCCTCCTGCCGTCATTATTTGTTTTGCAACACAAACTCGCCAAGTGAAGCCTAAGAGACGAAGGCGGTATGCAGAGTTCATACCCCAAATTCTGAAATGAAACTACTCGTGTGTCTGCCCTCTTTAACTCAAGCGATCAGCCTGAAGCGCCGAGCATGTACATAGAATACTAGAGCGAAGGGGACATGGGAAAGAGAAAGAGGTATTTAGTGAGTATTGTGTGACACTATTCCCGAGGAGACACGAACAAACATCCCCTCACCTCAGATACAGATGCAAGTGTTACAGGTCGGAGGGAAAGGTATCCTGGCGATCGGGAGCCGAGGAACACCACAAAGTCACACAGCACAACAAACCTCACCCGAGAGATTTATTGGGAAGGACTCAAGAGGGTGGCTGCCTCTGCTCAGGCAGGAAGCAACTGAGAACTGAGCAGGACACAGGTTTATATAGGTTTTGGAGAGAGGCGAGGAGTTTTTCAGGTGGAGATTTCCAGGGTGAGAATTGGTGAGATTTCAAGCCAAGCCCAGGGATTAGGGGGATTTCATACTCAGGGGTTGGAGGGTTTGGGTAAGTTTTCAAACACAGAAGTAGACTCGAACCTTTTACCTAAAACAGAATGGACGACAGGCCAAAGGGTGTTATCAAAGTCCAACTTGGTGCACCAATAGTTTTATTGGGGTTATTTACCAGAATATGGGGGTTTGGGGTTACTTTTAGGAGCAGAAATGACTCAAGGACAGCAGCATCAACAACCCACCCCCAGCACGGGTCACAGGTCATGGAAGCTGGAAGCCTAGAGCACACTGCACAGCCTAAAGGCAGCTCTACAGGTTGGAGTATTCTTTCTAGGTAGTTTAGTTGGCCTGAGGCTCTTTCAAGCAGCTCAGCCCATCTGAGAGTCTCTTAGCAGTCCTCATGCTTATATATGCTCGGGGAAGGAGGGACCCAGTGCATCTGGTCAACTTTAGGGACTTCCTGGGGCTATTGAGTTGTATACTCCCTGAGCTACAGGAGGGGATTGTTCACCTCCCATTAGAACATCATGTTGCCGGGCGTTGGTGGCGCACGCCTTTAATCCCAGCACTCGGGAGGCAGAGCCAGGCGGATCTCTGTGAGTTCAAGGCCAGCCTGGACTACCAAGTGAGTTCCAGGAAAGGCGCAAAGCTACACAGAGAAACCCTGTCTCAACAAAAAAAAAAAAAAAAAAAAGAACATCATGTTATTTTATCTCCCCTTTAACATCCTTTACCTTGAAGAGCTTCCCTGCAAAGTGGAAGGTTTTAATCTCAGAGGAAACTACTACACAACACAAGCAATGTTAAAATTCATCTAAACAATGCCATATTCTCTTTTAAGTATTATTGTGTGTATGTACCTATGATAGGTGTGTGGGTACACATGCCATGATGAACATGCGAAGGAGGACTATGGAGCCACATCTCTCCTTCTAACCTTCGTATAGTTCCCAAGGATCCAACTTAGCTGGTCAGGCTTGCATCCTCAGTTGCAAACACCTTTTCTTCCAGGCCAGTTCACCAACCCCAGTATCCGATTTCTGATAATCCCTGTCTTCAATAGCTTACATGAGGGAGGGGAGATGGTCTGCACAGACAAGTGTAGGTCTAAATTAAAAACCTATGACAATGTAGTAACATTAAGAACGACAGTGGAAATAAAGGAGAGTGTGGATTGTGAGTGTGAACTAGTGTTGCCGAAGCCTTTCTTCTAAAACAGGCCTACTCAGTCTGGAAGGCTATGTTCTTAGTCCAGGGCTCTCTGCCTTGAGGGAAGGTTTCCATGGCAACAGGAGCTGGTTCCACTGTATACCAGCTGTGCAAATCTGGCTGGCTGCTTGGCTCCAGTGTGCACTGTTTTCTTCATCTGTAAAATTGCTGTGAGTTACAACCACCTCCTAGAGTAGTTAAAGCATTTCAAAAAGGCAGCAAAACCATCAGTACCGTGTAGGCACTGGATACGACAGTGTTATGGTCTGCATGAGCAGAGGAAAAAGGTGACTAGTCTATCCTATGTCTGCAGCAAAGCATGATCCAAGCCACCTACTACAGGGCAAAAGGGATCAGCATGGGTTGTCAGCCACTCTCTACCCGGAGTATGTGGGACACAGAGAGAAATGGATGGGAACAGTAGTCATTGTAGCCAGCCTTTTGTGTTCCTGTTGATGTTCTTCAAGGGGACTCAGGAGGGTTTTCAGTTGCTTCTCAGTTATCCTGCCTTCTAACTGCTTTTTCCTTAACCGTGGCACAGGCATTGAGATCAGGCTTCAACCTTCCTCAGTGAGAAATTCTCAACCCTCGGAAATAAGGGAAAGTTTTCTTTAATTGGTTTGCTACTTCGGCTTCCAGCTATTGCTTAAACAGGCACAATGCTGATCAGAAATATTTCATGGTTTGTATAGGGTTAGGCACTGGCATAGTCATGTGACCATCTTATGGTGGTCTTTTTATCCCCACCCCAAAGGAGGGATTTCCCGGAACTAAGCGAGTTTTACAGAAGCAGACATTTGCAGGTTTCTGGTTAGGACAGTTTTGTCTTTAGCAAACAGGACCTGCTATCTGAGAGGATGTTGGTGACGCTCACTTCCCGAGGGAGAAGCAGAGAAACAGAGAAAGGGGCGAGCAGGTTCGCAGAGGCAGAAATCAGCAGCTCAGCTTTCACTCTGGTCTCAGCTCACAGGTAACCAGTATTTCCTAAGCAAGCTCAGTCATAGTTAACTAATGTGAAGGCACACTCTTCTTCTTTTCTCCTTCATAAGCAGAGATGACAGGACTCTTCTGCTTATTTTTCCACACACTATCTCAGCCACTGTGCAGCCTTGAGGCACTGTGCTTTACTATTCTGTAAAAAGTCTTGACATCACCTGCCCCACACGGTTTGCGTTTTTAGATGTTGTGCAGCTATGATTGACCCCAGGAGCTCGAAGAGTGGACCTTACCTGCTTTGCGTGCTGACCGCAGTGCTGTGCCTGGCCCGGCTTATGGTAATTACTGTCAATTTGGGGAAAGGTGATCTTCTAGGGTCAGCGATAAGCTCGAGATTTAGAATATAACACTTGAACATGAAATAGCAGAACTCTTCCTTGTTTCACACTCTTAGCCTTGAATGTGACTTCAGCTCATTTCCAACAAGCACACAAGAGTCTTCCATTTGAAGGTAAGACTGGATGAATTGTTTTCATTTCAGGTACTGGTGTCCAGTAGGATGAAGAGGCCTTGGGCTTAGAATGGCAGCCCCACATGGGTTTCCTATTGAGGAACAGGGCTATATTAATGTGCCAGGACTGTAAGGCTATTAGCACACTATAATTGGCTTCCTAGTCAGAGAGCTGTGACCATAATTGGGAGGCAGGAAGAGATGTTTTTAATGAATTGTACTTCAGTGTAGGATGCTAAGAAACGTCTTAACTGTGCACCATGGAAAAACCAGTTCATCAGCCAATGTGCAGGTGGATTCTGGATTTATGTTGTCCTGTCAAGTGATTTCATTACATAAGAAATTCTTACAATTGAAAAGACTAGTTTAGTATGTGGAGTGCTTATATCACCTCCTCGCACAGTCCCCAGGCCAGTGAGGATTAATAACACAGAGTCTGGGTTGAGTTTGGGTTTGGAGTTGTGATTAGGTATGCTTAGGTTGTGGTTAAGGGTTAAGGCTGGGTTTGGAATCTAGATTGGAGTTCAAATTGGGGCTGTGGTTGGGTTTAGGTTGGTGTTAGTGTTAGGCTTGTGGTTAGGGTTGGATTTGGGGTTATTGCTGGGATACCAGTTAGGATTAGAGTGGGGGTCAAGGTTGGGTTCAAGTTTGGGGTCTTGGTTGGAGTTGGGGATTGGGTTACGGATGGTGTAAGGTCTTGGATGGGTTTTGTGAATGTGGTTGAGGATGGAATTGGGGTTGGGACTGGTGTTGGGTTTGGGTTTGGGTTGTTGTAGTTAGGGTTGAGGTCATGGTGCCCAGGGTTGATGTTGTGGCTGGGTTGGGGTCTGGGATGGAATAGAGGTTGGGATTGAATTTGGTGTTGGAGGTTGTGGATAGGATTGGTGTTGGTTTGGGGGTGTTAGTTTTGGTTTCTGGATGGGGTTTGATTGTGCTTGGTGTTCGGACTGAGTTTGGGGTAAGTGTTGGGGTTCAGGTTAGATTTGGGGTGCAGGCTGGGACTGGGTCTAGTTTTGTGGTTAGGACTGGAGTTAGACCAGGTTTGGGTTTGAGGTTTAATGGTGTGATGGCTATTTTTTTCATTTTCAATTTGACTACATTTGGAATTAACTAAAACCTAAGTGACTGAGTACACCTATGGGGGATTTTTCTTAATTAAATCATTTGAATTGGGAAGACTCACCCTAAATCTGGGAAATACCTTCTGGTGGCAGACTGTATAAAGGACATGGAAGAAGGAAGCTCTTGCTCTTTGCCTGAATGCCTTAACTCTCACTCGTGAGTCTGTTCCTTCACTGACAATAGAGCCTGTTTCTTCAGGATCCAGCATATACTGAAGACAGCTGAGACGCTCAGCCTCAGGGTCTGAACAACTGCTGGACCTTGTACTTTCTGATAGACAGCCGTTGGGGAGCCAGCTGGACCACAGCCTGTAAATCACTCTAATAAATTCCATATACATAGCCAATCAGTTCCATTACTCTAGAGAGTCTTGAATAATACAGTAATACCGTTGGGGTTGGCATTGGTGGTGCTGTTAGGGTTGATGTTGGGGTCATAAAAGAAAACTTCCCCAAACCAAGGAATGACCCATGGTCAATGGGTCAATGAAAGTCACAGCATACCATAGTTAAAACATTAAATACTCATAACAAGTACATTGAAAGCTCCAAAAGAAAAAGTGCAAGTCACATATAAAGAAAAACACATCAGAATAAGAGCTGATTTCATTTCTCAATGAAAACCTTAAAAGCCAGAAGAGCCTGGAGCAGTGCATTCCAAATCCTAAAAGACTACAAAAGCCAACTTAGACTAATATACCTAGCTGCCATAACTGATGAGGAAAGAAATACTTTACCACAACATGAAGAAACCTGAAGAAAATACAGGAATCATTATTTCAGGCTGGAGAGAGGACTGAACGTAGCAGAGAGATGTGGAAAGAAATAGTAAGCCATAATTATTAAAACACAAAATACCATTGAGAACACAATGCCAAAAATAAACAACAGGATGACCACAATTAACACACACATTTCAATAATAACTTCATGTATCAATGGCCTCAATTCTCCAATCAAAAGATGCAGGCTGGCTGAATGGACCAAGGAACAAAATCTATCCATCTGTTGTCTACAAGAAACACATCTTAGTTCTAAAGATAGGCCCTGCCTTAGAGTAAAAGTGTGGCTGAAAGTATTCCTTCCAATCCAATGGGACCAGGAAGCAAGCAAGAATCACTATCCTAATGTCTGACAAATTAGACTTCGAGCTGAAATTAATCAGAAGAGATACAGAGGAACACTCTCCTTCTGGCCAAGGGAACAGTTAACCAAAGAAGAAATTACTATCCTCAACATTTATGCACCAATTCAGGGACGCCCCGTTCATGAAAAATCTCTATTGGAATTAAAGACATGGATTAACATCAATCCACTAATAGTAAGTGAGTTCAATACCCACTTTCTCCAATAGATAGGTCATTTGGACAAAAAATAGAGAAACATCATGATTAATTAACGCCATACATCAACGGATTTAACAGGTATCTACAGACTATTCCACCCAAACATCAAAAAATACACAGTCTACTCAGCAGCACATGGAAGCTTTTCTAAAATAGACCACATCCTGGACACAAAACAAGTCTTCACAAACTTGAAATTATTGATATCACTCCTTGTACCCTATCTCACTATAATTCAACAAAACAAAATGGACAGAAAAGGAATCTCTAGTAAATGCACAAACTCATGGAAATTAAGCAGTTCATTACTGAAGGATGAATTGGCCACACAAGAAATTAAGGAAGAAACAAAAACTACCTGGAATTAAATGAAAATAAAAACACAGTTCAACTAAATCTCTGGGACACATTGAATGCAGTCCTATGAGAGAATCTATAGCTTTAACTGCCTGCATTAAAAAACCAGAAAGAGCACATGCAGTTGGTTTAAAACCAAATCAAAACCCTGTCAATGGGAGAAATAATAAACATCAAATTAAAATAGAAACAAAGAAACAGCAGAAAGAACCAAGGAATCTAAACCGGATTGGCAGACCCTCAGCCCAACTAACCGAGAGAGAGAGAGAGAGAGAGAGAGAGAGAGAGAGAGAGAGAGAGAGAGAGAGAGAGAGAGAACTCAAATGAACAGATCAGAGATGAACAGTGAAACAGTACAACAGACCCCAAAGAAAGCAAACTATTGCTTGGGAATATTTTAAAGGTCTGTACTGCATTAAGCTGGAAAACTAAAAGAAATGTATGAATTTCTAGATTCTGCCAAACCAAAGTTAAACCAAGAAAGAAGTAAAAAACAGAAAGAGATTCCCCCCTCCCCGCCAAAATGAGGATATCAAAACAGTAATAATTAGCCATCTAGCCTTTAAAAAATCCATGGCCAGATGGATTCAAGCGGAATCTAACAGACATTCAAAGACTGATGTGGTAATAGTGCAGTGCACGTCCTACTGCCGCTGTGGACGTGGATGTGTCAGTAGTGCATTTCACACTGAAGTACTAGTAGAGCAGTGCACGTGGATGGGGTAGTACAGTGCTGCACGTGGATGTAGTAAAGTAACAGTGTTTGGTGTTCTCAGACGTCCGCGATCGTTTGTACTATGGTAGCAGGACGTCTCTTTTGGCTCTTCCGCTATTACACCGACGTGCGTTGCTTTAGTAACAGAACCTTGTGTAGTGCTCCACTAGCACACCCATGTGTGCTTCTGCAGTAATGCACCCACATGTGCTAGTGTTCTAGCACTTACTGACCTACTGTCATAGTACATGGGCTTGTACTTCTGTAGTGGTGCATCTGTGCGTACGGCTATACTAGTTCACCCACGTGTGCTGTTGTACCAGTGCATCCATGAGCAAATGTGTGAGGGCTGCTTCATCGAATGACTTCGCTGTGCCAGTACATTCATATGCGTGGCTGTACTACTATATTCATGTGTGCTAATGTACATCCAAGTGCTCTGTTGCACTAATATATCCAAGTGCACTGCTGTACTAGTACATCCAAGTGCCCCGTTGTACTAGTTTACCCATGGGCACTGCTGTCCCAGTACATCCAAGTGCCCCGTTGTACTAGTTTACACATGGGCACTGTTGTACCAGTACATCCAAGTGCCCCGTTGTACTAGTTTACACATGGGCACTGCTGTACCAGTACATCCAAGTGCCCTGTTGTCGTGTGTGCTGCTGTGAACCAAAGTAAAAACCTCTCTCCTATAATTGCTTTTGTCAGGGTATTTTGCTGCAGCAAGGGAAGCTATGACACCCAGCTTCCTGGAGTCATTTTATATCCTTCTAAGCAGGTAGACTGATCTTCAGTTTCCAATAATTGCTTTAAAAACACGCCTCAACTTACGTCTACAACAAGCATAATAACCTACTCTAATCTTTTTCTTTTAGGAATAGGATTACATTTAAACTAAACATGTTTTAAGTTGACAGACACAAATATTTCACATGCAGAGAATTATTTGTAATTCAGTTTAATAAACAATTTAATTATTTTATTTATTTTATTAATAGAAACTCACAATCTAAAAGTTTTTACTGTATAGAAAAATTTCCAAGTGTTTATGATTGGCTAAAACTTCATTTTACAGTCCCACACTGAAAAATGGTTCTATTTACTAAAAAGAAATGCCTAAAGTATAACCAATAACCACTTGAATATGTTGCAGTGAGTTTATGATTTCTTCCACATTATTTCTCAAAATCCAGTGGGGTTTAGGTCTGTTTCAAAGTGACATTAATAAAATCCTTCTCTTGTGGCTTAAGTCTGTGTATTTTTTAAGTGACATTAATAAATTCTTCTCTTAAACAGAGCACCCTTCATCTTTTTATCAGATAAAATGTGGCCACTCTGAATACACCATTTCCCTTACAACTCTCTGCAAAAGCATGGGAGAGCATCAATTCATAGTTTATTATTAGCTATACACTATTTCCAAAACATGATTCTCTCCTCTTTGCTTATGCTTCTTACCACCACCTCCTAATGTGATGTTCTTTATGAAGTTGGTTAATTCTTTTTTCAGACCTTGCTACTATCCTTAGTGACATTAGCATTCACATGCGACCAGAGGCAACAGCGTGGTCAACATGGTTCCCCACCAACCCTTCCACACTTTCTTTCTTTACTTCCTCAGCCACTCAGCCGTTCTTTCTCAACACGGTCACAAACTAGACTCTGTCATGAGAAACTGCATGCCACTGAGATCTCCAACTTCGAATGCCATTCTGTAGCCTCCACATCGGACTCCACCAGGTCACATGTTTAATAAGCCTCTCAACAAAATCACCATCCCAATGAGGCCTACAATTCATTCAACCTTATCACGCACTGGCATCCATCAGAACGCAGCGCCCACTCTCCTCTTTAGCTAGCTTAGGTTTGCCAATACATAATGCCCTTGACAAAGCCATCAGTTTTACTCCCCCCTTCTGTCAGGCTCATCTGGAAAGTGCAACTTGCACTCCCAACCTGCATAACCATGCTTTTCCATTCATTGCTGGACGGATGAATGCTGGCAATGAAAAGTTACAGAACCTGCCAGGCATCTTCCATCAACTCTAGGCTTGAAGGGGGTGGCTGAAACTGCCTACCATACTGTCCCACTCCATAACAACAGCGATTTCCTTCCTTTCTTCTTTGCAAATGTCTCTACACCCTCTCGGGAACTTCTGAAGTGGAGTTTTATAATCATACACGCCACTGATGAGTGAGAAAAAATAGGTGGAGGGGGCTCCTGTATCCTCTCATAGAAACCCTATATGCATTTCTATCTTCTTGTTCTTTCCTATTTGGTAATTAGAGAAGCTGGCCACAGATAAGAAGACCCAATGTGATATATGCAAACAATGAAACAATCTCAGTGACCAAAGGGAACATGACTCCAACCCGTGGTCACCTTCATTCAGCCTTAATGCTCTGGAGAGCCTGAAGTCAATGGAATCCTGATTCCTATTGCTACCTAGGCTCTCCTGCTCAACCACATAGCTGACTTTCTAATGGCTTATTGATATTTTGATTTTATATCAGAGGTTTCCCAGGCTTGCCCAAAGCAAAACCCCTAATTCAGTATGCCTCCCCATTCTGCCACATTTTCTCCAACTTTTTTTTAACCTTTTCATTCTTCAGGACTCAATGTGAATATTGTGTACCAGCAATGATTTCTTAAAGCCACCAAGCTTCCAGCAATTTGTTACAGCAGTCCCCAAAACCCAATACAAAGTCTTACATAGCAGAAGTCTTACAGAGGAGAAATTTACAAAATCAAGGTAATTATGGGAAAAGTGGAGGTTGGTATTTTAGTGAAGAGGGACTTTGGACAGTCAATACACAATGTGTGATTTTCCTTAATATGGAAAATGAAAGTGATATAATCATAGCAAGACTCCTACCATCTCTTCTTAGCAGCTCAACACAGGGGATTTAGTGGATAACTAGGGGCTCAGCATTGCCACATTGTCATTTGTTTAGATTTCCCCAGGATTATCTTGTTCAAGATGTTCACACCATTCTGCTCCTCTTTAGGATTAGAAATACTTACTGGACGTGTCCATTGTACACAGAATTGTGGAGTTCGTTTAGCTGCTTACCTTGAAACTGCTGTGGACCACGCAGCTCTTGCTGGAATAAAGGGAAGTTTTCCCTGATTTTGCTTATCAGATAATCTTTCCATACTCATTTTATGTTTCAGAACTATAAGTCTGAGGAGATTAGAAACACAGTCAACAACTTTGGATACACTTTGTGCGTCAGAAGTGTGATGTGTTGTCTTAAACAGCTCAGCCAATAAACAACAAATTTCTATATATATAAAAAAAGCTACTCTATTTTCTGCAGGTCCCTTGTCTGCTTTTCTCATACATCTGCAAAAGTTCCAACAGCATGTCTACATAGCGTTAAGCATCATAAACAGCGAAAATGGTTTGCTCAGACTTTGCTCCATTCAGCAATACTTGAACAGCATACCCAATGACTTCTGTGCGAGGAACATTATGATTATAACTTGGGATCAAACAAACATTTTAAAAATTGCTCCACTCAGCCATTTGTTTTGTATTTCTTGTCTTTCTCCTTCGTCAATTTTTTATTTTTGAGATTATAATTACAACATTGCTCCCATCCATTTACTCCCTCCAAACCCTCCCATATTCCACTCCCTGCTTTCTTTCAAACCCATAGCCTCTGTCTTTATCAACTTTTAGAACACGTATATGTGTATAAGCATATACGTATATATTCCTAAATACAACTTGCTCAGTCTGTGTGATGTTACTAGTATATATCATATTTTTGGGGCTGACCAATTCAGGGGTAACCAATTATTGTGTTCTTCCCTAGGAAGACTATTTCTCCCACTCTCCACATCCCTTAGTGCCTGTAGTTCTTCTGCAGGGTTAATGCCTGGTGGGCTTCCCCCCATCTATTTGGGCATGTCTATTGACATCATCCTTATTCAGCTCACGTTTAGGCAATCATATTGATGAGACTTTATGGATGTATTTTATGAGGTTACTAGGAGACACAATCTCCTGGCAAACTCCCTGGTCTTACACTCTTCATGCACTCTCTTCCACTGTGTTCCCTGAGTCTTAGGTGTGGAAATGCTGTATAATGTATTCACTAGAACTGGACTCTACAACTCTGCATTTTGACTGGTTGTAGTTTTCTATCGTGGTCTCCATCTGTTGTAAAGGGAAGTTTCCATGACGAGGGGTAGAAGAACAAATGTTTAGATTGTTGTTGGGATTATGTGGGTTTAGTAAAGTAATGTCTCTACATTCTCCTCCAATATCCGTGACTTCATTAACAGTGAGAAGTTAGCAAGGTTTCCAGTACCAGATACAATTTTGCTCCTGTTGAGCAGGACCTAAACCCAATCAGAAGCTGCTGGGAACTACTTAGGAATTTGTGTGCCTCTACTGTACCACTAAGGTTATCATGCCATGCTGGTCATTGATGTGATTCATAGGCATCATAGCTAGGTGGGGCTGTGGGCTGTCTCTTTACTTTGCAAGGTAGAAGGTGTCTTCTGGTACCGTGAAAGCTAGTCCTCAGGGAGGAGACATTCAGGTCGGTTCCAGGTCAGGGACCTCTGGGCTCTGCATCTGAAGTACATGGTGTCTTCTGCAGTATGGACTTACCTTCCACCTCTGTGGAGCAGCCAAGGGCAGTAGCAGCAGGCTGTGTGTTTTTGAGGTGTCTAGGACAACCCTGACCAACATATCAAAAGGGGCCTTCTCATGCCTGGTGTTGGAGTTTTTGTTAGGTGATTTTTTGGCTCTTGTAGGGAACATCATGAGCTCAGAAGAGAAAAGTTCAATAAAACAGTATATTTATATTTGCATAGAATTACATTTATTATAGGGGCTTTAGGTATATAGTTAATAGCACGATTCCTTATGCCCTTTTCAGACATCTTTATTGTTATTTTACCTTCCTTCTTCTGTATCTATAGCTCCTCTTTTCTGAAGATCCCTCCTTTCCCATTTCCCTGATCAAGCACTTGTACCATGTGATTCCTCTCTCTCCATGGCTCCCGACACCCCTGTCCTGGCAATGGTTCCCTTTTCCTTTCCTGGTTTCTGCAGTAGCTCCAGGCTATGAACATCTGAAGACGTGGAGTCAGGAGCCTCTGATGGGAGAGACTATGCGACGTCTTCCTAGGTCTTGGTTACCTCACTCATATGACCCTCTCTAGTTCCATTTATTTACCTTCAAAGTTCATTATTTCATTTTTACAGCAAATACTATTCCATACTCTAGATATACTATATTTTCATTGCTGAGACCTTTGGGCCTATGCTGAATCATATGGTAGGCTTATTTTCAGCTTTTTGAGACTTCTCCACACTGATTTTCTTTTTCTTTTTTTTTTAAAGATTTATTTATTTATGTGTTTTATGTGCATGAATGCTTTGTCTGCCTGCAGGCCAGAAGAGGGCATCAGATCTCATTACAGAAGGTTGTGAGTCACCATATGGTTGCTGGGATTCGAACTCAAGAACTCTGGAAGAACAGCCAGTGCTCTTAACCACTGAGCCATCTCTCCAGCCCCTACACTGATTTTCATATTGGCTGTGCCACCTTGCGATCCCACCAACAGTGAATGAGGGCCCCTTTTCGCCTACATCTCCTCTAGCATTTGTTGTTAGTTTTGGCTATTCTAACTGGAGTAAGATGAAATCTCAAAGTTGTTATGATTTTCATTTCTCTGATTGCTAGAGAAAATGAACATTTTGGAGATATTTTTCAGTCATTTTTTCCCTTCTTTTGAGAACTGTCTGTTCAGATTCCAGGTCCGTTATTAGAATGGGTCATTTGTATTTTTGACTCTTTGTTTCTTTGAGTTCTTAATGTATTCTGTATGTGAATTCCCTATCAGATGTATAGCTGGCTCAGACTCTCCCATTGTGTGGGCTTCCTCTGTGTCTGGCTCACTGTTTCTTTAGTTCTGCTGGAGCTTCTTAGTTTTATGAAGTGCCGCGTGTCAGTTGTTGGCCTTCATTCTCAGTAAGTGGAGTCCTATTCAGAAAGTCCTTTCCAGCTGGTCAGCGGTGGCACACGCCTTTAACCCCAGCACTTGGGAAGCAGAGGCAGGCGGATCTCTGTGTGTTTGAGGCCAGCTTGGTCTCCACATCTTCAAATGTTCATAGCCTGGAGTTCCAGGATAGCCAAGGTTATGCAGAGAAAGCCTGTCTTGAAAAACCAAAAAGAGAAAAGAAAAGAAAAGAAAAGAAAAGAAAGAAAGAAAGAAAAGCAGAAAGTTCTTTCCTACATATACATCATCTAGTATACTGCTATGCTTTCTTCTAGCGATTTCAGTTTCAGTTTCAAATTTAGGTCTTTGGTCCATTGGGGGTTAGTTTTTATACAAGGGGATAGATTTTGGTATAGTTACATTTTCTGCATGTGGGCATCCAATATCCCTAGGACCGTTTGTTGGATATACTTTCTTTTCCCCAGTTTACGTCCTAAGCCCATCCCCCAAACAAACAACAGCCTTGGTGCCCAACCCAAACCCAGCTTTAATCTTAATTCCAACCATATACCCAGACCCAAAACCAACTTTAATCTTAATTCCAACCATATACTCAAACCCAAACCCAGCTTTAATCTTAATCCCAACCACATACCCAGAACAAACCCAACTTTAATCTTAATTCCAACCATACACCCAAACCCAAACCCAACTTTAATCTTAATTCCAACCACATACCCAAAAACAATCCCAGCTTTTTTGTTTTGTTTCAAGACAAGGTTTCTCTATATAGCCCTGGATGTCCTGTAACTACCAGGCTGGCCTTGAACTCAGAGATCTGCCTGCCTCTGCCTCCTGAGTGCTGAGATTAAAGGCAAGCTCCACCATGCCCAGCTCCATGACCCCAACTTTAATCCAGCCCCAACAGTGATTATAAACTCAATCTTAACCACACCTCCAACACTAGCCCCATCCTACACTTTAACTTGAACCCCAAACTCAACCCCATTCCTAATCTAAACAACAGCCATAGCCTGAACCCCAGCATTAACCGTGGACCCCAAACACATCCCCAGTCCTAACCCTAAACCCAACATTAACCACAAAACTGAGTGAATCCCAACCTCAATTCTAACCAAAACTCCAGCCCCAAATCCAACTTCAATTGCTACCTCAACTTTTACTCAAGCCCCAGTATTTGAGTAAAAACTTTTGAGTACACTCAAACCTAATGTCCAACCCCTACCCTGACCTAACTTCATTTGGACAACCCCAAACATTATCCCAGCCACAACTGCAACCCCAACCCTAACTTCAACCACAAATACAACCACAACCCATAGGAGAAAACGTCCCCAAATTGAGGAAAGACTTACCCACACAGATACAAGAAGCAAATAAATGCTCCATGACATGTTATACTTAAAAGACTTAATATATAGAAAAAACAACAATTGCTGAAAGCCTTAAGAGAACAAACAAAATTCACATATAAAGAAAAACCCATCAGAAAAACAATATTTCTCAATGGAAGCTTTAAAAGCCAGGAGAACCTAAAGTAATATATTCCAAGTCCTAAAAGACACAGATGGCAGCCTACACTACTGTAACCAGCAAATTATCTGCCATTGTTGAAGGAGAAAGAAAAAAAATTCCATGATCCAAATGGGATAAAAGAACTCATGTTCATCAAACTACCTATAACAGAGAATACTGGAAGCAATTTTTATGACTAAGAGAGAAATAAGTATAGCCAAGGGACAGAAAAAATAAAACAAAAAAAACTAGAAAAAAAAACAATAAAACTACTGCAACCAACAGATGCTTCTAAATAATGAGTAACAATAATGGTCTCAGCTCCCAATCAAAATACATAGGTTAGTTGACGGGATTAAGATGCAAAATCCATCATTTTTTTGTCAAAAGAAACTCAGCTTTAAAGATAAACTGCTGTGGGATGTTCTGTATGTTAAATGTGTTGCTCTGATTGGTTAATAAATAAAACACTGAATGGCTAGTAGCCAGGCAGGAAGTATAGGAGGGACAATGAGAGAAGAGAATTCTGGGAAGTGAAAGGCTGAGAGAGAGAGAGACGCTGCCAGCCGCCACCATGACAAGCAACATGTAAAAGATACAGGTAAGCCACAAGCCATGTGGCAACTTATAGATTAATAGAAATGGGTTAATTTAAGATAGAAGTAGATAACAAGAAGCCTGCTGCGGCCATACAGTTTGTAAGCAAAATAAGTCTCTGTGTGTTTACTCGGTTGGGTCTGAGCAGCTGTGGGACTGGTGGGTAAGAGAGATTTGTCCTGATCGTGGGCCAGGCAGGACTGGAAAACTCTAGCTACAATAAACACTACCTTAAAGTAAAAGGATGGAAAAACTATTCCAAGAAAATAGGACCAAGAAGCAAGCAGATGCTGCCATCCTAGTATTGAGAAAATAGAATCAAAACTAAAACTAAAGACTTTATTCTAATCAGGGGAACAGTTAACTGAGATATTGTAATCCTAAACATACATACACCAAACTCTGGTGCACCCGATTTCATAAGAAGCATATTACTGGAACTAAAGACACAGACCAGCATCAACACATTTTTAGTAAGTGATTCTAATCCCCCATTTTCTCCAATAGACAGATCATCTAAACAAAATTAAAAAAATGGAGAAACACCAGATTTAAATGACATCATGCCTCAAATAGACCTAACAGACTTCCATAAACCATTCCACCCAAACAGCAAAGAATATACATTCTACACAGTAGCACATACAAGCTTTTCTAAAAATAAACCCCATCTTGGTACACAAAACAAGCCTTAATAAATTCAGAAAAATCTAAATAACTCAGTGTATCCTATCTGGTCATAATGCAGTGAAACAAAGTCAACAGCAAAGCCCTAGTGATTACACACACTCGTGGAGGATAAACAACTCACTATTGGATGATGAACGGGTCACACAAGCCTGATTTTTGA
This sequence comes from Peromyscus eremicus, assembly GCF_949786415.1. NCBI lineage: Eukaryota > Metazoa > Chordata > Mammalia > Rodentia > Cricetidae > Peromyscus > Peromyscus eremicus. The sequence goes on from NC_081425.1 coordinate 77,180,269, forward strand.
CAAAGAAGCAACAATAAATACAGCAGACTGTGCTGCTAAAACTAGATAGCTACGTGTAGAATAAAACTCAAATTTCATTCCTCACTGTCCACAACACTCAATACCAAATGGATCAAGGACCTCAACCTCAGTATAAGACCTGATAGCCTGACTCAGATAGTTGAGAAAACAAGTAATACGCTTGTACTCATTGGCACAAGAAAGGACTTTCTGAACAGCATGCTATTAGCACAGACATTAAGACCAGCAGTTAATAAATGGTACTTCATGAAACACTGGATAAAGAGGCAGCCTACAGAACTAGGAAAAAATACTAACAAGCTATGCCTCTGACAGAGCAGTGTCTATACTATGTAAAAATTCAAAAAAATAAATAAATAACAATAAAATGGACAACTCAATTAAAGTGGGACATAGAACTAAACAGAGATTCTCAAAACATGCAATACAAATGGCTGAGAAACTCTTTTTAAGATGCTCATCATCCTTTGCTGTCAGGAAAATGCACACTTTGAGCTCCCAGCTCGTCCGCAGTCAGAAGGGCTGAGGTAAGAAATAACAAATGTTAAGTGTTGGCATAGATGCGGAAAAAGGGAACACTTAGTCACCGCAGATGGGAATGCAAACTGCTGTAGCTACTATGGAAATTAGTGTGATGGTTCCTCAAAAAGCTAAAAATAGATCTACCATATGATTCATCTACAGGGTAGATTCTACACTATTCTAGAGTACATCTCCAAAGGACTCTAGACGCATGCTCATCCATGTACTCACAATAACCAAGAACTGAAAACAGCTTAGATGCCCATCAACTGATGGCGTTTACATAACAGTATATTATTCAAGGATTAAGAAAAATAAAAGGGCAGGGTTTAGCAGCCACGTGAGCTCTCCCACAGCCACACTGGCACCTTGATGAGCATCTTGTTATCTGTCATGGCAGCTCGTAAGTGGGCAAAACTGGTCCTAGGACCCGGGAGGCTATGGGAGCTGGCAAGCCATGGGGGAAACCCGACTCTGCTGGGGACAAGAGCAAGTTCAAAAGTGGCGGCAAGTTGAATGAAGCCAGAGCTTGGCTCCCAGGAAAACAGAGGAAGAGGAGGAGGAGCTGGAGGAGATTGTGTAGGAGAAGAAGCTATGCTTAGCCGAACTCTACCTTGAACAGCTCAGGCAGCAAGAAGAGAAGGCTGAAGCAGGTGCGTTTGAGGAGGACCTGGTGGTGCAGCACTTGAAGGAGGACATGGTTGAGCCGAGAGGCAGGTTGCAGAAATCAGTGACAAAGGAGATCCAGGCCCCAGCTCCCACCACCATTCGAGTTTTAGGGGGCCACTAGCTCTTCATCACATGTTTGTTATCACCCCTAATGACCTGGCCATCTTCTCTGCCTCCAGAGACTGCAGAGTGTAGAGAGTAGGGTGGAAGCTGCGTGTGATTCTTTGAGCCAAGTGGGGTAGCCAGGGGCAGCCTTCAGGCCACAGCAGCCACAGCATCTGCATGGCTATCTCCTCTGATGGCAAGTACCTTGCCTCTGGCAACCACAGCAAGCTCATTCTAATTTGGGAGCCCCAAAGCTGCCAGCACCTGTACACCTTCACGGGACACCGGGGCAGTGTCAGGGACTGGCAGTCCAAAGAGGTACCCACCTGCTCTTCAGCACTTCCCATCACTGCTCCATGGGGATGTGGAATGTAGCAGAGAACTCCTATGAGGAGACAGTTCGGGCACCAGGATACTGTGTCTGCATTGGATGCCCTGAGCCAAGAGTGCTGTGTGACAGCTGGGGGCTGGGATGGGACTGTGAGTGTGTGGAAGATACCAGAGGAAGCCCAGCTTGTCTTCTATGGCTACCAGGACTCCACTGACTGTATCCATCTGATCAACGAGGATCACATGGTGTCCTGTACGGATGACAGCTCTGAGGCCTTGTGGGGCCTCTCCAAGAAACAGCCCCTTGCCCTCCAGCATGAAGCTCATGGGCTGCATAGGGAGCCAGGCCTGGAACAGCCCTTCTGGATATCGTTGGTGGCAGCCCTACTCAATACAGACCTTGTGGCCAAAGGACCCCACGATGCCTGTGTGTGGCTTCGGCAGTGTGGAGAAGGTTCCCGCAGCTTGACCCTCTGTGACATTCCCCTGGTGGGTTTTATCAACAGCCTCAAGTGCTCCAGAACTGAGGACTTCTTGGTAGCTGGAGTGGGACAGGAGCACAGACTTGGCCAATGATGGAGGATCAAAGAGGCTCAGAACCCAATCTACATCATCCCAGTCATCCCACTCCACAGAGTCCCTGCACCCGCTGCTGCTGGCTCCTCACACTCATCCTTGTTTAAATACCTTCCCAGCCTTGCCCTGCCCCCTTTGTATTAAAACCTCCTATTTTTAAAAAAAGGAAAAAGAAAAATATGAAATTCACATGTAAATGGATGGAGCTGGCCACAGTAATTCAGAGTCAAGTAACTCAGACCCAGAAAGACAGATGTCAAGTGTTTTCTCTCATCGGTGAATGTTAGCTCTGAATTTTCAGATATGTGGGCTTCGTTTTAAATATCCATATAGGTCTGAAAGTCACTCAGGGGCCATGGAGAGAGGCTTTCAAGAAAAGAGAGTGTCTTAGTTAGGATTTTTATTTTCCTGATAAACACCGTGACCAAAAGCAGCTTGTGGAGGAAAAGGTTTATTTAATATTACAGCTTGCAGTCTATCATCCAGGGAAGTCAGGGCAGGTACTGGAGGCAGGAACTGATGCAGAGGCCATGGCGAAGTGTTACTTACCAGATTACTCCTTTACCAAAGAGACTGGTCCATTTCTTTTAAGTTGAACCTCAAGTTGGTATCAATATACATTAGGAAGTTTGGTAACTGAGTTACTTTATAACAGGGGCAACAAGACACCAGAGGCCAATGAACAAAAAGCCCAGTGCCAGGAATGGGTTACTTTTTTTTAATTCATTGACCACTGGGGTCCGATTGATCCCCAAATATTACAAGCTATTGCCATTGCTCTTAGTTACCCTCTAGAATTTGATGGCAAGACCCTTTCACTGAACATACCACATTGAAAAATCAAGCTGGTGTGGACCTGGATGCTTCATCCTTTCTGGCTGGTTTTCCTAGTGCTAGGAGCATCTTTGAAGGCTACTGGGGAAGAAAAGTATCATCCATCATGATGAGCTATTAACTCTGTGAGCTACAACAACATCACAGGATCAACCAACCACTTTCTGATTGGATTTATGTCTCACTGCAAAACAATGAAACCTGTATCTAGCACCGTTATCAGACCATGAATATATGTCCTGATATGTCATAGCCCCTTAGAGAGAACTTACTGCTACTATGGTGTTAAATCGATATAGTATGGAATTGATTCCTAATGACTTATTATCACATCCATATATCAGTGCATCTCTCAACCCTTATTGGAGAAGCTTCTATTTGCTGTCAATGGTGATTTAACACAGACCCACAACTGGCCACGGTGCTGGGAATAAGAGAATGGTCTGTTCTAAAAGGAACATTCGTATTGTACCAGCCCCCAAAGCTTAAGGATCAAAGTGGAAGAGGGAGCTGAAGGGGAAAACTGTCAGAGGGTCAGAGGTGATGGTTAGGTTTAGGGTTAATGCCAGGGTTAGAGCTATGACTATGGTTAGGTTAGGTTTAGGGTTAAGCGTTAAGGCTATGGTTAAGGATGGAGATAGGTTTATAATTATGGCATGAGCTACATTTAGAATTAGGTCTAGGTTTAGCATTGGGATAGAGCTAATCTAGGTTCGGGTTAGGGTTAGGCCTAAGTTTAGGTTTAGGTTTAGGCTACTGAGTTGTGTTAGGTTTATGGCTAGGTTTGGGTGCAGAGTTGGGGTTAGAATCAGAGTTAGGGTTAAGGTTAGGGTTAGACATAGTGTTAGGGTTAGATTTGGTCCTAGAGTTAGAGTTGAGGTTAAAGCTGCATATAGTTTTGGGCCATGGGCTATGGTAAATGTTATATCAGGGTTAGGGTTATAGTTAGGGTTAGGTTAGGTCTAAGGTTAGGTTTATGGTTACCCTAGGGCTTAATACTTGGGTTATACTTTAGGTTGTTAGGTTTATAGTTTATCATAGGGGTTTTGCAAAAGCAGCAAGTGCTCTTAAACCACTGAGCCATCCCTCCAGCCCCTAATTCTAAATTCTAAACCACAGAAAATCTATGCTCAGGAAACCTCCATTTGCTCACTCTGCCTTTCCCTAGCACCCTCCCCTGTTCCATGGATCATCTTGGTTTCTTTTTAGGATTTCCTGCCATTGTTTTATAGACCCAAGAAGAACCGTAACTACATACACCCCAGCCTTTCTCCACAAATGACAGCACCCTATGGACACTGCTCCCTGATCCTTGCTTTGTTACCGACACTGTCTCAGAGCCGCCGGCCTCTGCTTTGACAGTACTTCTGCCACAAAAGGGTAAAGTAGAAATATATATTATAAATTATTCTCTTCCTGTATTGTATTATATTATACTAGGGAGTATTATATTTTAATTATATATTATATTTGAGAGTAATATATTAGTTATTATATTATACTATACTATACTATATTATATTATATTATATTATATTATATTATATTATATTATATTATATTATATTATGGAACATTAACTAAATCTTTCTCTATACAGTTGTATGATAGGATAGGGCCCCACACCGTCTTCTAATTCATGGTAGTGACAGGGTTTAAAATATCACCTTCCTCCACTCTGACCACAGCTTATAAAGACAGTACCCTCTCAACAGGTAGGGAAAGGAAAGATGGTGTTTCTGCGACCTCTTCTGGCAAAGTCTCCATGTGTTTGTCCTTAGGCCATGAGAAGTGCATACCAGGCATAGGGTGCCACCTTGTGGAAGTAAAAATTTAGTGCATCTGAGCTGCATCCTGGGCCATGGTCACCTCTGTTCATTCCAAAGCTGCGTGAGAAAGACCTGGGTCACCCTCACCACAGTACATTCTCTCTCTTGAACAGAAACCCAACTGTCTTTGTCAGTGTCCTATTTCTGTGAAGAGATGCCATGACACGGCAATTCTTATAAAGGAGAACATTTCATTGAGGCTGGCTTACACTCGGAGCCATTACTAAACATCCATTACCATCATGGTGGGAAGCATGGCAGCAGGCACGCCGGAGCTGGAGAGGTAGTGAGAGCTCCACATCTGGATCAGCAGGAGCTGGAGAGGTAGCGAGAGCTCCACATCTGGATCTGGTGCTGGAGAGGTAGTGAGAGTTCTACATCTGGATCAGCAGGCACGTCGGAGCTGGAGAGGTAGTGAGAGCTCCACATCTGGATCAGCAGGTGCTGGAGAGGTAGTGAGAGCTCTACATCTGGATCAGCAGGAGCTGGAGAGGTAGTGAGAGCTCCACATCTGGATCAGCAGGAGCTGGAGAGGTAGTGAGAGCTCTACATCTGGATCCGCAGGAGCTGGAGAGGTAGTGAGAGCTCTACATCTGGATCAGCAGGAGCTGGAGAGGTAGTGAGAGCTCTACATCTGGATCAGCAGGCACGCCGGAGCTGGAGAGGTAGAGTTCTACATCTGGGTCCACAGGCAGCAGGAAGAGACTGACACTGGGCCTGGCTTGGGCATTTGAAAACCTCAGTGCCCACCCCCAGTGACGAATGGCCTCCAACAAGGCCACACCTCCTAATAGTGCCACTTGGGGAGACCAAGCATTCACAGCTATGAGCCTATGGGGACCGTTCTTCTTCAAGCCACCACATCAAGCCTAGTCAAGAAAGAAAAGCACACTTGCTCTCCAGTGAGATCCATGCTCACCCCGATTCTTGCCATGTAAATGAGGGCATTTCTGTGGTATCAGTTTGCAGCTAATTCTGATTGGCTGCATAATTCTTCCATTCTGTGGCTCTAGTTGGGTAAAGAAGAACCTTGGTGATTTTTTTTTACCTATTTCTCCCTCCCCCCCACTCTGTGTATATATATATGTGTGTGTGTGTGTGTGTGTATTTATAAATATATATTAAATATAATATATATACAATCTATATTGTTTTATATATGTTATATTGTGCATATATATATTATATAAATATGATATAATGCTAGTATGTTGTTTATATAATATATTATATATTAAATATAATATATAGATATTATATGTGTATATATATAATTTTACACCTATGAGTGTTTTGCCTGCATGTATATGTATGTTGGTGGGTACACCATGTTCATGCCAGGAACCTGCAGAGACTGGAGGAGGATGTTGGATCTCCTGAAACTAGTTACATGTGCCTGTTAACTGCCATGTGAGTACTGGAAACCAAACCCAGTTGTCAAGTGTGTTGCTGATTGGTCAGTAAATAAATCACTGATTGGCCATTGGCTAGGCAGGAAGTATAGGCGGGACAAGGAAAAGAATTCTGGGAAGTGGAAGGCGGAGAGAGAGACACTGCCAGCCGCCATCAGGACAAGGAAGATGTAAAGTACCGGTAAGCCACAAGCCACGTGGCAAAGTAAAGATTAATAGAAATGGGCTAAATATAAGCGTAAGAGCTAGACAATAACAGGCCTGAGCTAATGGCCAAGCAGTTTAAATAATGTAAGAGTCTGTATGTTTATTTTATAAATGGGCTCTGGGACTGGCGGGACTTGGTGTCGGGAGCTGGAGAGAAATTCTCAAGCAACAAATGGCGTCCAACGTGGTGGCAAGAGTTTCCACCTAAAAACTTAGAAAAAAGATTCTAAAACGGACCTAAAACAGCTTCCTAATTGTCTCTCTCAAATAAGCGGCAGCTGCCGGTTTGAGCTACTGGCGGGTTCCTACTGTGCACTCTCGACCTGCAATATGGTAGGAATGAGGCCTCTGCAAATAACACATTAAGCTATGTGGTGGATTTAGCCTTTGCTAGTACAAAACAAAAAAAAGAAGTTTCTGGGCTACACGCTACTTTGATAAAAATGTAGACCCACTATTTCTGAGAGTTACGGCTCCCAGAGCTGGCGGAAAGCGGACCGCCGCCATGTTGGGAAGCTGAAATGGGCGGAGCCAGCAGCCACTGTGCCGTTTCAGGCTTAGAAGGCTGCAGTTTAAAAGTAATAGGCTCAAGCTAATATAAAAAAATAAGCCACATAAAGATGACTACCACACAGAGAATCTGGATTATGTTCTCTTTGATATTCATAACTACAGAAAAACATTTGATTGTAAAAGCTGTTGAGTTATGCCAAAATGTATATTTTAAAGATACCTTGACTTCAAAATTTGGATATAAGGATATGTTGCTTTGGAAAAGAGTCTCTGCTTTTGTTTCCACAGAAAGCCAGAGACTATGGATTTGTTCCAGATTAAGATACATCAGGTTTGACCAGCCAAGACCCCCTGAAAGGTCTCCAATGACACCATGGCCCAGATGATTCAACATCCAGAATGGTTTCAAATCAACTGGCTCAGATATACAGCCTCACGGACTACTCCATGATCCTAAAATTTTCTTTCTGTCTCCAGAAGATACAGCGCCCCCCTCCAGCAGGAAGTAGTAAGAGAAGCTACGCCCAAATTCCCAAATATACCAAGCTGGCTTTAGAGATGGAATTGGCTCACTCCCCCTCTAAACCCAGACATATTGCTCAAAAAAAAAAAAAATGGTTAAGAGATTCTTATGTCCCAAATCAGAAGAGCCCTCTGGTGTGGGACAGACAAAAACCAATATTTTTATTTAAAGCAGGTTGATTATAAATACAATCTCTTTCTAAAGAAAAAAAGGGGGATAGTTTAGATATGATAGGATAAAAGGGTAGATTAATGAACCTACTTTTAAAGAGTAACAACTTGTTTAAAATGTTTTACATTGCTATAGATTTAGTTTATTGATACAAATTTAAACTTAATTTTGTTATACTGTATATATATTTCTATTCTTGTTTGAGGTATTATGTTTATATAACTCATTTAAAATTGTAATGGATAATTAAAAAAAGATTAATAGTTAATCATCTATGATAATCATATTTGTAGCCATATTAGTTAAGTCTTCTAGATATACATAGTTATATTTCAGATAGATAGGTAGTCTTCAAACACTTCAAAGACCTACAAAATATGGCATTTAAAATGTTTTAAAAATTTAGACTTTTTGGACAATGAGACATGTCTGCTCCTGACAGCACCGATTTACTTCAGAGAGGAGGATGGGCATCGAAGACACTCCATATGGAGTTTATCTTCACCTTGACAAAAATAGCCATTTGGGCAAGAAACTGTTCTTGCCTGGACTGTCTGATCAACTGGACATGCAGGACCCATACAAAGGTGACCACTGAACTTTGCTTGACAAAATGGTCCTTCAGGTTCCTGCTTTGCAGAAAAAACTGCCAGACATTCTACAGGACACAGAGAAAAATAAATAAGAGACTCTAGGCCTGTGGGCTAAAGACAGATGCCCCAACTTTACAAGAGAACTTTGAATGACTGTCCAGGCTGCCAGCTGTCTCTGTCTACCCTACAAGACTCCTAAAAGTTGCTTATATCCTTCTCCATTTCTCAGATAATAATATATCCTTCTGAGGTCTTTGATGTGGTTAAAGACTAGATACTTACAATTTTCCTTAATGACAATAAAAGATAAGTTAGATATAAAACCTTAAACTTACAAATATAAGATAGATAGGATCTCTTCTTTAATATTGTAACTATAATTCTTGCTTGATAATTGTTTTGTTATATTTAATTTTACTATTTTAAAGTTAAAACCTTCCTTTTTAAGAAAAGAAAAGGGGAAGTGCTGTGGGATGGTCTGTATGTCAAGTGTGTTGCTGATTGGTCAGTAAATAAATCACTGATTGGCCATTGGCTAGGCAGGAAGTATAGGCGGTACAAGGAAAAGAATTCTGGGAAGTGGAAGGCGGAGAGAGAGACACTGCCAGCCGCCATCAGGACAAGGAAGATGTAAAGTACCGGTAAGCCACAAGCCACGTGGCAAAGTAAAGATTAATAGAAATGGGCTAAATATAAGCGTAAGAGCTAGACAATAACAGGCCTGAGCTAATGGCCAAGCAGTTTAAATAATGTAAGAGTCTGTATGTTTATTTTATAAATGGGCTCTGGGACTGGCGGGACTTGGTGTCGGGAGCTGGAGAGAAATTCTCAAGCAACACCCAGTCCTCTGGAAGACCATGCAGTGCTCCTAACTGCTGAGATCTCTTTGCAGCCTCCACCCCCACTCTTTCCCTATGGCCCCAATTCTCTTCATCTCAGCTCTTCCTCTATGCTCCTTTTTTGTAGCCTTTTCCATACCACCTGGCTTTTACTGTATGTGTTTTCCATGCAGAAGAATACACACACACACACACACACACACACACACACACGGGGGGGGGGGGGACATATAAAGCTAGAAATTCTAACAAAATGATTCCCATGGTTAGTCCATCTATTTTTTTTAAAAAATGGCACAGTCCTATAACCAACCATGGACTCCCTCCAGACCTAACTATGGCAAGTGAACACACCCATACCCATTTATTTCATCACGGTTTTCTCTCTCCGGCTGACAGAAGGAAGCAGTGGGAACAGTGGAGCTATCTCTCAGTGCACAAATAGGAACCACTCTAAGGTTGTCCAAAGACATATGACAAAAGTGACAGAAAGTAGGTGGCATGCTAGCCTGCTATGAACCTTCTCATTTCCTGGGGACGAATGCATGAAGACCCCTTTGCCAGAAGAGGTCCCCCAAACACCATCATTGGTTTGGGCGGATGAGACCCTTCTTTACGTGTGGCACATTTCTGCGCTGGAGCCCCTTTATTTATTTTAGGGGGGGGGCGTCTGCAGTGTGTATGTGAGATTCAGAGACCCAATAGGTGTCCTTTCTCTGCTTCTAACATACGGGTCTCAAGGACGCAGCTGAGGTTGTCAGGCTCACTGGCAAGTGTCTTTACCCTTTGAGCCCTCTCACTCACTGGCCCTAGAGATTTGTTGGAGACATGGTTGGCTATGCGTCCTTGGTTGGCCTGGAACTTATGTGGACCAGCCTGGCCTCAAACTTTCAGGGATCCGCCTGTCTCCACCTCCCTAGTACTGGGATTAAAAGCATGCATCACCATGCCCAGCCCAGATGATGTTTATTTTCACTAAATTTCTTAATTTTTGATATATAATATATAAAATTATATTTCTTCGTTCCAATTCCTCCCTCTAAACCCTCTCATATTCCCTCCCCTTTCTCCTTCAAATTCATGGGCTCTTTCTTCGATAATTGTTCTTGCATGTATATAAGCATGTAAATATTCTTAAATATAACCTGTTCCATCCATATATATTACTCGCGTATTTTTCAGAGATAGCTATTTGGCACTAACCAACCAACTGGGCGTGTTCTTCCCAGAGAAGGACCACCTCTCTCACTCCCAGCTTTCCTCCGTTGGCTGTAGTTCTCTGTGTAGGGCTGAGGCCTCATGGGCTTTTCCCATCTAGTTTGGCAAACTCATTGGTGTCGTCCTTGTTCCGTTCACATTTGGGTAGTGACGTTGTTGAGACTTCACGGGTGCAGATTCTGGTGTTAGAAGGAGACACAGCCTCACAGCAGACTCCTTGAACCTCTGGCTCCCCCAATCTTTCCATTCTTCCTCCACAGTCGTCCCTAAGCCTCAGGTGCAGGAGTGTTGCAGATGCATCCGTTGGGACTGTGCTCTAAAACTGCATTTCGATTGACTGTGGCTCTTTATAGTTGTCTCTGACACTATAAAGTTGTTTCCTTGATGAGGGGGGAGGCTGCTCTTACCTGTGAGTATAAGAAGTTAGTTACTTAGTCGTGTCTAATAACAGAGTGGGTCTTAAGTCTAATTAGAGAGCTGTTGGCAAGGCATGCACACCGCTGCTGCACCCTTAGGGTCGTTGTGTCCCGGTAGTCATTGATGGGGTTCGTAGGCATCCTATCTGGATAGGACTGTTGGTGGCCTCCCTCTTTGGTGCCTTCAAGTCCCATGAAAGTTAATCCTCATGGAGGGGGCATTCCAGTCAGTTTCAGCTCAGGGGTCTCTAGGCCCCTTTTCTGAAGTTCATGGTGTTTTCGGCAATAGGGACCTACCTTCTACCCAGAGGGGTAACCAAGGACAACAGCAACAGGCTGTTTTAGGAGTTTCTTGGACAATCCTGGGCAACAACTCAGAAGAGGGCTTCTGATGTATGGTATCACGGGTTCTTGTTAGGTGGCTTTTAGCCATCAGCCCAAAGAAAAGTTCATTAAAACTATATGTGTAGTTCACAGTCTGGGCTAGCTGAAGACATCCACAGGCCCACCTTGTGCCAATCGGCTCAGGCGAATGAAAGACACCCACGGGCCAGCCTGGGTCCTCACAGTCCAGGCTGGCTGAAGGCATCCACAGGCCAGCCTGGTCCCCTGTGGTACCTGCCAGGCTGGTAAGTGTCATTAGGATGAGCAAATACGTAGTGGAGGGATGGAAGAGAGAGAAAAGCAGAACCATTCATGTGCTATGGAAAGGGGCGGAATTGAAGATGTGAACTGGGTGAGGGACAAGCTAATGTAGGTGGCCTGTTTGCCACCTCAGGCCAGGGTGACATCTGGGTCCAGGATGCTGCCAAGGGCCATGTCTGGGTCCGTGGTCCTACCGCAGCTGGGTCTGTATTGACATCCATGACCTAGGTTGCCACTAAAGGCTACAAGGATGCCCAGGTACTGGTCTGGCACCTATGGCCATGTTGGTGTCTGAGGGCCGTGCCGCCTCAGGGGCCATGCTGATCTGAGGGGTCTGTGCTGCCACCCAGGGTCATGATGACGCCCAGGCCTGAGCTGCTGACAAGGGCCATGTCTGGGTCCGTGGCCAGGGTCTGAGTTGATGTCTGTGACTCCTGCTACCACTGCGGGCCAGGCAGATGCCTGGGGGCTGGTCAGCTACCTGAGATCATGTTGGTTTCTAAGGGACATGCTGCCGCCAGGGCCATACTGGTCTGTGTGGCCTATGCTGTCACTCAGGCCATGGTGACATCTGGACCTGAACTGCTGGCAAGGGCCATGTCTGGGTCTGTGGTCCTGGTGCAGTTGATGTCTGTGTTGATGTCCATGGCCCGTGTTACCACAGGGGGCCATAGGAACCATGCATGTTGAAATCCGAGGGCCATACTGAGCCAGCCAGCCCTTGACTGGCCCTGAAATAGTTGGTCCTGCTCTTCACTGGACACTGCAACAGGAGAGCTGGTCCCCCCACCACCACCACTGGTGTGGGAGAGCCGGCCCCTATGACATAGGCCTAGGAGAGAATTGGTTCTGCCCCTCACCTGAGCGGGGCGATATATAGGCACACAAATTCAACAGTCAAATTTGTACTTTCTGTGTTTCTAGAATGTTCTGAAATGAAATCTGAGGAAGTAAAGTGCCTTTAGTTACAGTCTCTGGGAGCCTCCTTGTTTTAAAGTCGCCTGGGCTGGTCCAGATGAACAGCTGGAAAATGGCAAGCCTGTGGCCCTTCTAAAACAACTCTGCTTAGATGCCGTCCTCCTCGGGTCTGCTTCCTAGTGTGCATTTCCAATTGATGTTGGGAGCTGCAGTGCACTGAAGCCCTCAAGCCAGAGGTAGAGAGGAGGCAGGTGTTCGGTGGTGCGAGTGGGGTCCCAGAGCCACATTTAACGGGACTAAAGGAGTCTTCTGAAGGGGCCAATTTTCTTTTCTGTCTTTTTCCGGTTTTTCTTTCCTTCTTCACTCCTTTCTTCTTTTTTAAAATGTCTGTGCGTGCGTGTGTGCGTGCATGCGTGCGTGTGTGCGTGCGTGCGTGCGTGTGTGCGTGCGTGTGTGTGTGTGTGTGTGTGTGTGTGTGTGTGTGTGTAGTGTATATGAACATGTGTACACAGGTATGCATGCTCAGTCCCAGGCAATGTGGGGGCCAGAAGACAATGTAAGGTGTCCTCTCTATTATTCTCCAGCATATTCCTACTCCAGTATATTAAGAGTTTCTCAGTGAACTTGGAGCTAGGTTGGCAGTAATCCCTCCTGTCTTTGCCCCCCACAGCACAAGGGTTATCCAGCTTTATATGTGGGTACTGGGGTTCAAACTCAAATCCTCATGCTTATACAGCAGATGCTTACCCACCAAGCCATCTCTCCAGCCCCTCACACACACTCCCTGTGTTTCTCTTCCTCTCTCTCTCTCTCTCTCTCTCTCTCTCTCTCTCTCTCTCTCTCTCTGTGTGTGTGTCTCACGTATCCTAAGCTTCCCTTACACTCTCTATATAGCTGAGGATGACCTTAAACTTCTGATCCTCCTGCCTCTACCCGCCAAGTGCTGAGATTATAGGCATGCACCATCAGTGCCTAATTTTATGTGGTCCTAGAAGTCAAGTTCACGGCCTGGAACATGCTAGGTCGGGTGGTTGAGTGAGAATGGCCCCATAGGCTTATGTGTTTAAACGTTTGGTCCCCGGTTGGTGACATTTGGGGAGGATATGGAACTTCTAGAATGGGAGCCTTGCTAGAGGACATATGTCACTGGGGGTGGGCTTTGAGAGTTTGTAGCCTTACCAAATTTCTACTTTCTGTTCTCTGCTTCCTGTGTGTGTGTGGTTGTGATGGGACCTTTCTGCTTCCTGCTCTGGTTATCTGCCACCATGCCTCTCCTGCCATTGTGGACTCTCCTTTTGGAACCATAAGCCAAAATAAACTTTATTCTCTAAGCCATTTTCGGTCAGTAGCTGATACACTAGACAAGCCATCTACCAACTGAGCTGTGGGCCCAACGGACCACTTTTCAGAACATCTAATGTCAGAGTGGTGGCCCACACCTGTCATCTCAGCACTTGGGAGGTGGAGCATGTACAGAGAACCACAGAGGTTTCCTAGTGAGAACTTACTCAGGGTCCAAGAATCTGAGCTTGCTTTACCCAGCAGGGCTGCATAAGGGGATGATTTGACCATAGGCGTGGTTACCATGTGTTTGGAAGGACCTACGCTTGGCTGTGCGGTGTGCTTTGATCTAGCAAGGGGGAGGTCTTTTGCCTCTCCCCTTGGCATTGTTATAAAAAAGCCCTTTTGAAGAGGCAGAAGGGGCTGGTGGGTTTTGATCCAGGTCCTCCCGAAGCTATCTTGTGCTTCTTTCTCCTCTTCGCTATCTTTCTATCTAAAAAGATATCTTATCCCTCTCTCCTCCTCATAAGAACCCTGGAGAAGGTGGGGACTGGCCTCCCACAAACAGGAGGACTGGAGGACTGGGAGCTTAAGGCAAGCCTTGGCTATGCAGTCAATTTGAGGCTAGCCTGGGCCATCTGATACCATCTCAGAAACAATGAACAGCCACATAGTACAGTGGTCTCTCTTGTTTGCTGTGGTTTTTGTTACTTGTGTGGTCAACAAAGGACAAAACATACTAAACTGAAAATGTCACAAGTTTTAAATAACATTCATTACAGTCCATGGTCTAACTGGTCTGCAAGATTATCGGCTATTCCGAATCACTTGCAGCGTCCATAGTATGAATTTAACACTATCATAGATGCATGCGCATAAGGAAAAGGTTTATACAGAGAACGTTTCCACCCACAGTTCTGAGTGTCTGCTAAGGAGTATTTGTGATGTATTTCCTGTGGATTTGGGAGGCAGGTGGTATATAAAATCCACAACTGGAAGTGACTTGGGGGCAGGGAAGGTGGCTCAATGGTAAGTGCTTGCTGCCCAAGCATGAGGACCTGAGTTCAGACCCCAGCGCCGCAACCTCAGAGCTGGGGAGGCAGCATCACGTGAATCCCCAGAGCTGGGGAGGCAGAGTCACGTGAATCCCCGGAGCTGACCAGCCAGATTATCAGATGAATTAATGAGCTCCAGGTTCAATAAGAGACTTTGTTCAAGAAATATGGTGGAGTAACTCAGGCCGACATCCCATAACCTCCGGCTTCCATAAGCATATGCACTCATGTGCACTGGCGTCCACATGAACATATCAGATGCCCACACAAACACATACATATCACACACACACACACACACACACACACACACACACACACACAAACACACACACACAGAGAGAGAGAGAGAGAGAGAGAGAGAGAGAGAGAGAGAGAGAGAATTTCTGTCTCTGAGACACCTCTCCCAGCATACCTGTCCCCTCTGACATGGTTCTCTGTGCACTAAGCTTTTTGAGAACAAGGTCTAAATCTTTGGTCCAAATGCTCAATGTTTCAAAATGAAAGTGTAACAGACACCAAAGCGTTGAGTTCAAATCTCACCTTCTTTAGTTTAGTGACCAATTTTTCTGTTAGCTCTGTAAGTTCCTAACAGCTGTGCCCCAGTCCCCTTGAGCTCAGAGGTGGACAGGGAACTACAAGGCTGCCTGCTAACCCTAGGGAGGGGCTGCTGTCTTATCTTAAAATATGTATATAACAAATCACTGCTGGGAGCTTTTAGAGCCTTTCCAGAACCTATGAAGAGGTCTTTACTCGAATGAATCTTGAAGTGGGAAAAAAAGTCTGAAGAACAAAAACAAAAACAGCACATTGGTTCTAAGAAGCATCCCAGAGGGTTTTCCTGTTAACATAAATCATCAAGTTTGTAGGCCAGGCTGCAGCAGCTCTGTACTGCCCCCTGGTGGCACCATGATCCTCGGGCTTCTGTTCTACCCCTGTATCCATTCTGCGGCTCTCCTCCATCCCAATATGCTCTTTGTGTGTCATGACCAGAGAACCTCCAAATATTTGCTGGAGTGTCAAGAACCTAAGGAATTGTTCCCATTTTCCTTGCTTCTGCCCAAATGAGGGTGGCGAGTTTGCCCAACTGTGTAACTTCCTCTCTGTAGCAGACCCAGGTGCCTAACCGGATGGTGCAAAGCAACCAAAAGGCAATAGTGACAGCCTCCCATGCGCGGGGCATAGTCCCAGCAGCATGAAATCATTCTTGGTAAAAACTCCCCAACCTGAAGCCCCCAGAAAGGGCCCATGCTGAATGAAGGAGACTGTTCCTGGGACATCATTCCTTTGACTGAGCCCGAGAGAGGAAGAAGAGAGAACTCAGTGGCCCACCAGCTTGCAGGACAGAGTCCAGGGGCTCCCAGGTGCCCTGAGATTGGAGTAAGGAGGAACGAACCTTGGTGGCAGGCAGAGCAGCTAAAGTTCTCCCAGGACACAAACTCCTGAAGAAGTACCTGAGCCTTGTGACTGGATTCCTCCTTGGGGTCACTAGTAACTAATCATCTTTACTTGGGGATAAATGTAGCCCTGCCCATGGACAGACCAGGCCAGATACTGTGAGAAAGAGCAAAACCAATGTGCCTGTAAAACACTGAAGGTGACAGAGACAACCATTCCCACATGCAACTCCGGCAGTGACAGCCTTTCTCTGGTGACAGCGCTGCCTTTAACAGCAGTCTCATTTGGGACTATTGGTAAAGTCTCGGGTAGAAATTCAGAAAATTGAGACTGTATCCCAAAAAGCTTGATGGTCTGACAAGAACAGCCAACAAGCACTGTCCTTGCTTCTCCTCCCTGCCAGGCATGTGACTGGCTCACACCTCACTTTCCCTAGAGGGCAAAGCCAGTACAGACAACTTTCAGGGAGAGGTGAGCAAGAGTGTGCAATGGGGCTGTGACTGGCAAGGTCTGCGTGTTTCCTATCACAGCCAAGAGCCTAGGAGGGTGCCAGGACTCAATAAATAAAAGATAAACTTAGATAAAACTGTGTCTCATAAATAGAACATATAAGGAAGAACAAAAGAGTTAACACTAGACCTCCATTTTTTAATTAATAATTCACAGGTAATAAAGTTACCTTCGGGAGCTGGGGAGATGGAAGGCTCAACAGTTAGGAGAGCCTGCTGCTCTTCCAGAAGATCCAAGTCTTCTCCTCAGCATCCCCATTGGGAGGCTCACAACAGCCTGTAATTCTAAAACTGAGGGACCCAATGTCCTCCTTTGGCCTCTGTGGGTACCAGCAAACACATGTGCACACACACAGACACAAATAAAGTTACCTTCATAATGTAAGAGTTATAGCTTACATTATGCTTACTTAGTGAAAAATTACTGAAGTGTAGATGGACTTTTGTGAGCCGCCAGCTCACCAAAAAAATGACATGGAGACTTCTTACTAATTATGAAAGCTCAGCCTTAGCTTAGGCTTGTTACTAACTAGCTCTTATAACCTAAATTAACCCGTATTTTTTAATCTATGTTCTTCCACATGCTCATTACCTCATCTCCATTACGCCCACCCTGTTTCCTCTCCATCTGGCTAGTGACTCCACCTTTCTTCTTCCCAGAGCGCTCTGTCCAGAAGTCCCACCTATACCTCCTGCCCAGCTATTGACTGTAGCATGCCCCCCCACCTTTAGCTTTTTATTAAACCAATCTCAGTGACATATCTTTATACAGTGTAATGGAATACTCTGCAACACTGAAGGAACTGATAATTTCTTTTTTTTTTTTTTTTTTTTTTTTGGTTTTTCGAGACAGGGTTTCTCTGTGTAGCTTTGCGCCTTTCCTGGAACTCGCTTTGGAGACCAGGCTGGCCTCGAACTCACAGAGATCCACCTGCCTCTGCCTCCCAAGTGCTGGGACTAAAGGCGTGCGCCACCACCGCCCGGCATCTGATAATTTCTTAAAACCTTAAGTTGAACAAAATTGGAGTCTTTTTATTCAACAGTGTGACTCAAAGAAAAGGTGTGTGTGGTCCAAGTTCAATGAACCTAAACTCCACCATGTCGGGAGAAGAAACAGCACCCACACCAGGCGCGAAGGCTGCTGTCTCCACAGCTGCCGACCAGAGCCACAGGCAGAGACCGCTGACTCTACATCAGCACATGAGAGGCAGAATGCTCACTAAAGGTGTACAAGGCCCCAGTATATAAACCAGAACCACAAAAGTGTGAGTTCAAGACCAGCCTGGGCCACAGGAGATCCTTTTAAAAATACCTAAAAGAAAATGAAACATGACCCAAGCAGTCAGTGAGTCCAGAGAGTCCTATTACCTAGCCCTTCTCCTCTGCACACACTCAAGAATTTCTCTTGATGGACTTAGCATTAATCACCTCTTATCAAATCTCCAACATTGGGGCTGGAAAGATGGCTCAGCAGTTAAGATCACTGGCTGCTCTTGCAGATGACCCAGTTCCCAGAACCCACAAGGCAGCTCACAACCATCTGTAACTCCAATTCCAGGGGATTGGACACCCTCTTCTTGGCCTCCACAGGCACCAGGCACACATGTGGTGCACACACATGCATGCAGACGAACACTTATACAAGTATTTTCTTATCTCTAATATTGACTTTGTCCTGCTAAGACTCTGTCTCTTCTTTCCCAAGTAGGGACAGGGCAGCGACATGATGAAAGAAGTGATGGGCAGTGTTCGGACCCGCTTATGGAAAGTATCCTAAAGACATTTCATATTTCAATAGCATTGATGGCTGAAAAGAGGAAATGCAAGACACAAACAAACTTCTGAAAACTTGCAACTTAAAGCTTTTGGAAAAACAATTCTGTAAATTTTCTTGAAGGGCTAGAGAGATGGCTCAGTGATTAAGAGCATTTATTGTTTTTGCAGAGAACCTAGGTTCAGTTCCCAGTACCTGTATGGTGGCTCACAACCATCCATAATTCAAGTTCCAGAGGATCTGATGCCCTCTTTTGACCTCTGAGGGTACCAGGCACATTCAGGCAAAACACTCATATTTAAAAAGAAAAAGACCAAGACCAGTCCCCCTGGCTGGCCTAGAATATGGCTAAGTAAATATTTAAATATCTTAAAAGAGCATCTGGGTGTTATACAGAGCCCCAGTGTGCCTACTCATCCATCAAATCACTGGTAAACCAGAGGACCGCACAGTGCATCTGTAACATGCCACTATCACCACCCTCCAATAATGAGACAAACCAGCCTCCTTCTTCCATGGCTTTTATAAACGGCATCAGCCCCACAGTGAATGTCTTTTAGAAAATTTCACCAAAATCAAAGAGGAGTCCAAAAACGAAACTGCAGCAGATAAGGGGAAAGTGGAGGAAGTGGAGGTCACAAGGCCACCCTGTAAGCTGTCCTCTGTCCTCTAGAGTCCATGCTCAAGGCTAGGAGGCCCAGCTGAGGTGGGTCCTACCTCCCCCGTGGGGGCCTGAGCTGTAACTCGCGCTCCAGCTGCTCTGCAGTCAGGGTGCCCTGGATGGCTTCACAGCCGGGGTTGAACACAGAGTAGGCGCTCTTCTCCCCTTCTTTCTTCTCTCCGGGACCCCGAGTCCCTACGTACATCCAATAGAACATAGACAGGACAAAGTAAGCCAGGCCAAATTCCAGTTCCACGAACAGACCCAGCAGGACCAACCAGAGGAGAACCTTCAAGAAGGTGATGTTGGTCAGGAGAGACTGGTGTCGGGATGAAGGCAGAGGGACCGCTGTGCTCTGTGGGGGCTGCTGAGCTGCTTCCTAGGACACAGAAGCAAACAGAAGTAAGAACGGGAGAGTGATGGAGCTGAGAGGATCCAAGTAATTGGAAAGGCAGAACTTACTGCTCTAGGAAGGCTGCTGGCTCACTGATTTCTATTTGTTGCCTTCCTCTCTAAAGCAATCATTGCCAGAGAGCTTAGGCACCCTGGTCCAAACAAATCAACACTAATGGGTACCCAGCAAGATGTGACCCCACGAAAACCTGACAGCATTGAGATGGGACCCATGGGAAGCACTTCTTCAGATTAGCTGGCTGCTAACAAACCTACTTTGTGCCCCCACAGAACCTGACCAGTAATTGATAATGCAGCAGCTGCAGTACTTATCTCCCAGGGACAGTCAACACACTTTTGCAGATTTGATTAGACGGGTTGAAATATCCAGGGTGACTCGGTTCTAAAATGGAGACCATACCCAAAACAGAAAACAAAAATCCCTTTCACGTGTTTAAACAAACCATGATGGCCATTATGGCCATTACCATCCTACACCACACTATCCTATCCAGGTCCTCATCGCTCATTCCCAGGCCTGAGAAGCATCTTCTAAGCAGACTCCTTACCTCCTATCTCTCTCCAGTCCCCAGGCCAGCCTGTGTACAACTGCTCGATGAGTTCTCGAGATCACCGTCATCCTGCAGCCCACACATCTGCAGGAAAATCCTATTGCCTGCACATTAAACTTCAGGGTTCTTAGGTGGGAAGACCCAGAGCCAGATGCTAAGGGAAGCCCCTGGGGTGTACATGGCTCTAGGAGCTTTGCCTCCACTATTTTCTAAGTTTTTGAGAGTCTCTTTTTGATACATAGCAAGAAATGGGTTTTATACTGCAGCCCTGTCCACGGGTGCAATGGTAACCAACGTCAGCACTATCTGCCTGGAAAAACATTCTTGCATTCCAAATTATTCTTCAACAACTCTTAAAGGGAACAAGAGCCTATGCTGATTTTACCATCCATGAATGGGCCATGACTTGCATCTTGAAAACCTGTTTATTTAATTGGGTGCTCCAGAGGGGATGGTAGGGAAAAGGTGTGAGACAGAAAGAGTTAACGGAACAAACTGTCAAAGGGGACAAACCCAGGGGCACATGTGGAAAGTCCTGTGACTGATGAGAACTGTGTCTAGTGCTCATTCAGTTTGCCTTGTCGACAACCGCAATGTGGTTGTATGGTACTCAGGCATGGCTCAGGGAACACATCTCCATGCCCCCAGGAGCAAGCTGCTTCCGACCTGAGGGCCCTTTGCAGAGGGAGACAAAGGCAGAGAGACAAACCGAAAGTGAGATTGGGGGCGGGGCACACCCGAGGATGACATCAGGTGTCATTTCAATGGCTTTCCACGTTTATTTTTGACACAGGGTCTCTCACTGAACCTGGATATCACCAATTAGGATAGACCGGCTGGCCAGAGAACTCCGGGGACTCTCCTGTCTCTGCCTTCTCAGTGCTAAGACTACAATGCGCCGAGCTGAGCTTTATTATGTGGGTGCGGGGGCTGCACGGTCCTCATGCTTGCACAAGCTAGCTCCTGAGCTCCAGAAAGAACATTTGAGCAGTAGGGCCCTCTGAACCAGGACTGGGAGGTCAGGAGCTGCAGACCAGGATGGAGAATGAACCCCCAGGGCTGAACTGCTGAACTAGGGGCTTTCTAGGATAGGGCCAGAGAAGGGAGCAAGTTTCCAAGGGATTAAACAGTTACATGCCTTTTAACCACAACATGACAGGACCTTATCATTTGGGGGACTACTTTCCTCCAAGAAAACTTGGGCAGAGGGAGATGAAGGGCATGGATATTTATCAAAGAATACCGAAAGGAAGCTATGACAAAACAGAAGGGTAAAGAAATCTCCATGGCCCGGTGAACAACACAATTACTAGGTAGCAATGGGTTGCGACTTATAAAACTGTAATGAGAATTTTATACCAGGGCAAACCCAGGAAAGGTAATAGTCAGTGAAAATGAACCTGAAGCCGAGTCCCTTAAGAAAGGCAGATTAGTGCCAGTCCACCCCAGCGTTTGCTCTCATCAATTTCTGTTTTTAATGAAGGAGGCTTTCTCTTGAGTTGAGTTTCTCTAGGCTCAACTCAGTGATTTCATATTCCTTCAGAAATGAGACACCCAGTCAAGAGTGCTGTGTGTGGGTCAGACGTTGCCTTTAAACTGGAGCAGGGGAGAGGAGCGGAAGAGAGGAGGAGAGATGCATTCTAAGCCTGTTTACTGAGGCCTAATCAACAGTTTTCCATAGACAACTGAGCTGTACAAACTGCACCAAAGGAGACGGACGGTCGAGTGGCTGTGAGTGGGAACCCTGAATACTGTAGAGAGAATATGGAGTCAAAACTGAGCAGCCATATACTATTAAAGGAATTTCCTTAAATTAGAGACAGTTGTTGGGGGCACTAGAGAAGCCAGGAATATTAAACATGCAGGGGCGTCTCCTCACTGGAGGAAATAAATACGGTCATCCCATCCAGAAAGCTGGGAGTATTGTTAACTACCTGTGACCTTCTGCTACTTGGAGAGACAGACCTCATCTAAAATCTCCAGAACGATTATCTCAGACTCTCCCTCCCTAGACCTTTATCTTTAGCTTCCAGTTAAAAGAACCCATCCTTAGGGGAGGTGTCACATGTACTTTATAGCCTGCCGACCTCTCTGTTATCTCAATTAGAGACCACCCCAGGTCCTAGGCTCTTAAGCTAGAGAACCCATCTTCATGGTCACATGTACTTTGTAAAGGAGTTTTTATGTAGTCACACCTTAAGCTTTACTGTGTACCTGGAATTGGAACGACTGTTGCCTGGAAACCTATCTCCAAATTCTATTGTTTAAATATGCCTACAATAAACCACCTGGCATCAGATTTCCCAAAATGTGATCCATGTTGATAGAGTCAATCTGAACAGTTTTCATTCTCATCTTTTCAAGGTTCATCTACCTTCCTGCCATGACACCTGAGGGACCCTCCTCATGCAATAACAGATCAACTTGAAATTTGGGGGTGGTTTCCAGACAGGGTTTCTCTATGTAGCCCTGGGTGTCCTGGAACTGGCTCTGTAGACCAGGCTAGCCTTGAACTCACAGAGATCCGCCTGCCTCTGCCTCCCCAGTGCTGGGATTAAAGGTGTGTGTCACCACCACCCAGATAGGAAATAATTTTAATGTGAGCAAGATAAGAAGCTGTTTCTGGTATAATGTGAATTGGGGGTGGAGTGGAGCCTTTGTTTTTGACATGGTGTCTTGCTTACACAGCCCAGACCAGCTTCAAGTTAACAATCCTTGGCATTCTGGCCCGCCCCTTGGGGACCCACCCTGCATCCTGATGTAAAGCCTCCTTTAAGGAAAAACCTCTTCCTTCCTCTTCCCCTTCCTCCCTTTCTTGCCAGGAGGTGTGCACACCTCAGCTTATCCTCTTCTTCCTTTCTCCCTATCTATCTGTCTATCTATCTATCTATAATAAACTCTCTACATGGATGCTGTGTCTGCATGGTATGAGTGAATTTCCACATCACACCACTGCCCGCTGTGTGTGTGTGTGCTGTTGTCTCTCCCTCACCCACCTTGGCCCTACCTGCCAAGGCCTCCCATACGACAACGTATCATTACAGTCCTCCTGCCTCAGACTCCTGAGTGCTATGATTACAAGCATGTACTGCTACTCTACCATTTTGGTTTTTGGGGGGTGGTCCTGAAGATAGAACCTACGGCCTTAAACATGTTAGTCAAGGGCTCTACTACTGATTTATATTCCTGTGTTTATTTATTCATTTATTCATCCTTTTTGGCAGTGCGGGAGGTCGAACCTAGTACGTTATGCATGTAAAAGAAGCATTCTACCACTGAGCTACAACTCCAGCTCTTAAACTTTTAAAAAAAAAATTCTGAGACAGGGTCAAAGTCAGGCCTTGATCTTGCAATCCCCTGCCTCGGTCTCCTAAGTAGCTAGGATTACAGGCCTTCACTATTAAAGAAAATCCCCGATCCCAAACCAGGGCCATAAAACAGGCCAAGACCTCAAAACGCCTGCCACTCATGGAATTTAGGAAAGCAGCCCACCTCCATAATATGCACTGGGACCCAGAGATCTCATCCTGAGCCCAGAGGTTGTACAAGCAAACTGATTCTTAAAATTTAAAAAAGCAGTTTATCCAGAAACTGGCAAAGCCAGGCTCCCCCCCTCCCCCCCCCCCCCCCCCCCCCCCCCCCCTGCTTCTTTGACATTCCATGGCAGGTTCCCCTGTGCCCTCAGACACAGACACTGAGCTGCAGAGTTCAGGTGTGCCAACTTCTTAGACCACTAAAAGTCTGCTCTCACTGTTCAGAGGCCAAACTGGGTCTACTCTGCCATTTCCTGGGCTGACTTCTGGCAGCAGCCAGACCCAGCCCTATGTATGTATCTGGCTCTTTTTATGCTTACAAGAAGCTAAAGCCTTGTGACTACTGAAAAGGATAGTGTGTTGGTTAGTTTCTTGTCAACTTGACCCAAACTAGAGTCTTCTGGGAAGAAGGAATCTCAATTGAGAAATGAGATTGCCTGCAGGCAAGTCTACATCCTGTAAGCTAAAGTAAGCCCTTTCCTCCCCAGGTGGCTTTTGGTTATGGCGTTTATCACAGTAACAGAAACCAAGCTAGGACACAGATTTCCCCCCTGGAGCGTTTCACATTTCCACCCAGACTTTCCTATCTCACAGGCAAGCCTCCCTGCCAGGACACTCCTGAGTGAGAACTACAAGATGGCACAAAGAGATTCAAGTGGGCTATTATACTCACAATAATCACCCACACCTAAACTTGAATACCCTTCTCTTGTCCAAGAGCGGCATGCAAGCCCATGTACACCACCACAGGCAGTTACAGTGACTACACTTTGGAAAGTTTGTAGTCAAACCCCATTTTCCCCAGGCCTGACCGACCCTGCTTAGCTTCAGAAATCAGTTGCGTTCAGAGTGGTATGGCCATAGCCTCAAACTTCCTTCTCCTCCCTCCAAATTCCATTTCTAAAACACAAGCTGTCTGAGACACTGGCTACCTCTACCCAAGGTGTGAATAAAGCGAGGCCTTAATCACTGCCACTTTTGATCAATAACCAATTAGACCTTTTACCCTCCACTAGCAGTGGACTGCAGCTGTTTCTCAAAGCCACGTGGCATCTCTACGATTAACTCGCTGTGAACAACTCCTAAGAGTGGAGTTGCTTCTTTCTTCGAGGTTCCAAACCTTCGCGTTCTCTTTGCAATTAGTTACTGCACAGGACCGTGTCTGGGAAGAAAAATTTCAAGGCCATGTGTCACGTGCTGACACACATTGAGGAAATGCGGCGTTCAGCCACTGGGCAGGCGAGGAGAGAGCTCACAGGAGAAGGTAGAGCTTTGAGCGACAGAAGCCGTGGGCGTGGCTTGTGCGGAGTGGGGCGTGGCCCAGCGCGGAGGCGGAGCTTCAAGGTGCGGGCCTCTCTCCTCACCTGAACCTGGCTGGGCCGGGCCTGCGTGATGGCGGGGCTTGCTTTCCACTTCAGGAAGCGTCTCAGCCAGCCCGGGGCTGTCTTTGGGGTCGCCGCCGCCGGCTCCGCCTTCGCTGCTGAGGTCTGCTCGCCCTGGCTCGTCGTGGAGGGCTGGGCCACCAGCGCGGCCCGTTTGCGGGCCTCCCGGAACTCGGCTAACCTCTGTTCCATGGCGCGCGCCCGCCCTCCCGCTCGCTCGCTCGCTCCCGGAGCGCGTGCTCGGGACCCCGCCTCGGCCGCCGCCGTGCGCCTGCGCAGGTGGATCTCCGTGGCGCCTGCGCACTGCGGTCGCGCCCGGCCTCCCGGCCGGAGTTTTCTCAGGACTTGTGACGTCCTGCGTGCGGACGGCTTGTACCTGGAGCAATTTCTCTCTTCCGACGCTCGTGGACGACGCGTCCATCGTCTCGGGCTCAACTCGGAGGACCGCCGTGGGTTCCTGGCCCTTGCTCGGGCCGCAGAACCAAGTTCTGACGTGTTTGCGCCTCACCTCGGCACAGTAGTCCCCACCGTCCCGCCTCCGGTTCCGGGGAGAACGTGGGAGCCAGGGGTCAGCACCCCAGGGAGAAAACCATCTCAGGACGCGGGAGGAGGCCGGTGGTCTCTGGGAAGTTCCCCGCGTCAGGAAGGCAGGGTGCTTCCTACCTTCTTCCGTGAAGGGGCTGTACCAGCCAGTTGTGCACACCTCCGTTTATGTATATGTGTGTATTATGTATTTTGCTCGCTACACTAGAGAGATGCGTGCGTGACAAGTCAGAAATGTAAAACAAACAAACTTACTGGGGCTCAATTTAAAAACACAAATCTAGAAGAAGGACTCAAAAGAGTGTAGGAGCCAGAGGTAGGAGGCGGCCCGACTGAGACAGTGTCTTCTGGCCATCGTGGGACCACGGCACTCCTGAACTCCCGGCGGCTATGGTTGCCTGCACAAGATCAAGCTAGCCAACATTCCAGGATAAGCTCGCAAGCCCCAACCCAACTGAGGAGCTACTGATGGGATCTACCTTCTGAGGGAGGGAGAGTCAGTTTAATGTTGTGGGCTCTGGTGGGTCAACCACACCCCAGTGGGTAGCACACGAGTGGGAATCTGTGGGCTATTTTTAAAAAAATAAAAAGAGGAGGTTGGAGGAGATGAATGTGGGAGGAGTGGGCATGAATGTGACTAAAATACATTGTATGCGTGTGTGTGAACTTGTCAAAAATTAATAAAAATAAACTATGCCCATCTTAACTGTAGTCTTAGCTGTGCACTTGTGTTAACTACCACCCAGGAAAGAACGTTCCTAGAACTCTGGATGTTCCTTGCTCCTTCTCCCAACTAGTATTTACCCAAAAAAATACAACTTCAGATTTGACTGTTTTACGAATTTTCAAAGCTCTAAACTAAGTGCCCTTGCAGAATTGAGTCTCAAATACTTTTTGTATATTGCTGAGTTTGAGTCAAAAAGCTAGAAAATGGAGTCCCATTATTTAACCAATGTTTGTCTAGGGCTATGTGCTGAGTACTGTACCAAGGATTAAGTAAGATTTAGGGCTGGAGGCCGGTGGGGGAGGGGGTGTTGTATTACAAGCCATTCTAATTGGAAAGACGAGCCACAGACAAATAAACCACCTCATCTTTAATGTCATGTCAAATACTGACAAGCGCTCTGAAGCAAAGCAAAGCAAGTAACAGGGACAGTGCAGCCTTGACCAGTGATCAAGAACTTCGGAAAAAGGTTGCTATCTAAGCAGAGGCTAAATGAGATGAGTGGCTGAGGCATGTAGCTGTCTGGTCAAGAGTGCTTCAGTCCACAGAGGTGATCTCCATGAGTAAACTGGGGTTGGGGGGACAATAGAGGGGAGGAGATGAGAACACAAGGTAACGGGATGGTTGAGCTGGGGCAGGGATGGAGTGGGAGAGCAATGAATGAGATATCTCGATAGAAGGAGACATTATGGGGTTAGGGAGAAACCTAGTGCTAGGGAAATTCCCAAGAATCTACAAGGACGACCCCAGATTAGACTGCTAGCAACAGTGGTGAGGGTGCCTGAGCTAGCCTACCCTGGTAATCAGATTGGTGAATACCCTAACTATCATCATGGAGCCTTCATCCAGAAATTGATGGAACCAAGCACCAGGCCAAGCTCCGGGAGTCCAGTCGAAGAGAGGAAAGAGGGACTATATGAGCAAGGGGAGTCAAGATCATGATGGGGAAATCTACAGAGACAACTGAACCAAGCTCAAAGGAACTCACGAACTGTAGACTGACAGCAGTGGAAGCTGCATGGGACTGGACTAGACCCTCTGTGGTCAGGAGACAGTTGTGGAGCTGGGTCTGTTTGAGGGGCCCCTGGCAGTGAAGAAGAAACATCCAGTTAAGGGTTCTGAGACCACAGCTAGTGTGCTTGACCTCACAGAACCTTGAAACCCAGTGTGACTGTAACAGGGGGAGAAAGGGAGAGTGTCTAGTCTGCCACTTGTTTTGGTTTGGTCTGTTGTGTAGTGGATAGCTGTTCCAGCTTTGACCTGGATGTACTACCCCTAGTGAGGCTTCTGGTAACTGCCACACCTACCTCTGACTTGCCCCTGGGGTGGGGCTGAGACCAGAGCCCTTAAGAACTGAGATCTGGATGTGCCAGGATCCTCGTGATCCTGGATGCTGGATGGCAGACCGAGTCAGAGTTCTCCAGAGAACACCACTGGATTGTACCTCACCTCTCCCAGATCCTGTAACCAACCCCTTTACTGGCTGTAAGTTACCCCAAATTAAACCTTTTTAACTGCATGGAGTTGCCTTGTTAAATCCCCACATTACTGTTGGTTAGAAGCTCAGTCTAAACAAATTGCCTTCAATATTATTTTCCATTTCTACTCATTACTAACCTGGACAACCAGGTGAATGATACTGGGGGCCTCTCCTTTTCTGGAGGAAGACTAGCAGAAGGATAATGGAATAAACATTGAAAGTTTTGGCTATGGGTCTGGGATGCCTGTTGCATACCCAGATGAAGGCTATTGGGTAGTGAAAACTGAATTTAGGAAGAAATAATAAATGGAGACCTGTAATGGGAACAATCGGCTGTGTGTGATATTTAAGCACTGAGGCCAAAATCAACTAGACGACAACTGTGCACTGCTGTGGGATGTCTTTCTATGTGGTGTGAATATGTGTTGCTCTGATTGGTTGATAGATAAAGCCAGTTGGCCTATGGCAGGGCAGGATGAAGCCAGGTGGGAAAATCCAAGGGAGATAGGAAGAGAAAAGAGAGGCAGAGAAATGCCAGCCTGCTGCCCAAGGAACAGCATGCCCCCAGACCAGGAAGCCACAGAACACGTGGCAAAACATAGATTAATAGAAATGGGTTAATTTAAGTTATAAGAGCTAGCTAGCAAGAAGCCTACCCTATGCCATGAAATTGGTAATTAACATAAGCCTGAGTGACTATTTTATAAGTGGCTGTGGGACTGAGGGCTGGGCGGGCCAGAGAAACCTTCCATCTACAGATGGTGCCCAGGACACAGGAAAACTTCTAGCTACAACGCACCACAAATTTATGTGGAGACCGAGTTGTGAGTGAATTGGAGATGGTAAGATAGGGAAAAATAGTTGGTTGTGTTTTGGTTTTAGATGTTAAACTATGGGTGTGTATTGTCTGTGTATGTGAGTGCAGTTGCTTGTGGAGACCAGAAGAGGGTGTTACGAGTAGCTGGATGTGGGTTCTAGGAACTGAACTCTGGTAAGAGCAGTAAGCGTTCTTAACTGCTGAGCCTTCTCTCCAAACCCCAAAGTGCAGTTTCTGTACCTATGGGTTACTCCGCCAACCCATAGGCCGCCGCCGCCCAGCATGTATGAGTGTTTTGCCTGCATATATGCCTGTGCACCACATGCATTCCTGGTGCCCACAGAAGAGGGCTTTAGATCACCTGGAACCTAAATTACAGATGGTTGTAAGCCACCACATGGGTGCTTGGAATCGAACCTGGGTCATCTGCAAGAGCAACAAGTCCTCTTAACCACTGAGCCATCTCTCCAGTCCTCTTAAGCTATCTTTTTCATTCTTGGAATAAACTCAGT
Organism: Peromyscus eremicus; assembly: GCF_949786415.1. NCBI lineage: Eukaryota > Metazoa > Chordata > Mammalia > Rodentia > Cricetidae > Peromyscus > Peromyscus eremicus. The sequence goes on from NC_081425.1 coordinate 77,209,244, forward strand.
CACTTTATGAAATTCAAAGCTAGGTTCAGTGCCATCGTTTTTTAGGTATTTTGTTTCTATGTCCCTTAATAAACTATTCCTGTAATTTTCATGTACTTTGCTTTAAAAGAATTGGATTTTAAGATTATGCTAGTTTTATGAAATCAGCTAAAGGCTGGCTCCATTTCCCCCACCCTACTGTTAGAACAGTTTGAATAACATTGTAGGACTTAGCAGTTGACCTAGAGTTTTCTTGAACTAGATAAGTAAACATAAGCTATAATTAAATGGGGTTGTAGCTGGCCAGCTGATCTTTACCTCCCCCAACCAAAGGTCAAGAAACATGTCAACATTTTAGGAGTGTCTTGGGTGAAAATGGAAACAGAACTTATCACACATTCAAGTGGCAAGAATTGTGTAAGAATGATCTATGCTCATATCTTTAGTGTAAAAAAAACTGAAATGAATTGGATTCCCTTTATTATGATTAAAGCATTGTGGAGATACTCAGAGGGAATTCTGCCTTCTTCTAGATTTGCATTTGTGTTTTTATAACTCTGTTCTTGCTTCTTAATCATTGGCTTAAGAGCAGTTGTTTCTATCCAACTTGGAGTTTTTCCCTGACCACAGGCTGGATGGGATTGGGGTACATGCTGTCAGTGTCACAGTGAGAAAGAACAGCTGTATGCCTGTGCTCTCACTCTGTGTGTGTGTGTGTGTGTGTGTGTGTGTGTGAACTTGGGCCCACAAGTGCCATAGCGCACATATCAAGATCAAAGGACCATTTCAGATGTTGGCCCCTGCCTTCCACCTTGTTTGAGACAGGGTCTCATTGCCCCTGAATATGTCACACTCACTAACCAGGGACATCCCAAGATTCTCCTGTCTCAGCCTTCAACCTCACCATAGGGGCACTGGAGTTACAGATGTGCACAACCACCTCCACCTTTATGAGGATTCTTGGGATCTGAACTTCAGTCCTTATGCTCGTACAGTAAGAACTTCACCCACCGGGGCATCTCTCCAGCCCTCACAACCTTTCTGCTCCCGTCCTTGCAGGCACTTCCTAAATTTTGAGCATCATGCTTGCCGTGACAGGCCATGGGACTGTCTAGCGGGGAATGGCCTAGATGATGATGTTAGCTCAGGGTTTCTCAGCTTGGTCCTTGAAAGAAAAACACATTTATTTTTAGATCTATTTATTTGTAAGACTATTTTGCCTGTGTGTATTATATGCACTGTGTGTATGCCTGGTGCTTGTGGAGATAAGAAGGCATAAGAGCCCCTGGAACTGGAATTATGGATGGTTGTGAGCCTCCTTGTGGATTCTGGGAACAGAACCCTGGTCCTCTGCAAAAGCTGTGAGTGCTCTTAGCCACTAAGCCATCTATCCAGCCTTGGCACCTTTGAACTTATGGGCCAGCTGGGTGTCGTGGATACTGGCTGTGTTGGCCTGGTCTTGCATCGCTTGAGGGGGCGATAGCAAGGGGACCTTTGGGTTCATTGGTTAACCTAGGTGACCTGAGCACCAGGCTAATGTGAGATCTGTCTCAATTAAAAATAAAAAAGATCGATGCCACCTGAGGAATGATACTCAGATTGTCCTCTGGCCACCACAAAAAGTATACACACATGTACATATATGTGTACACACCAGAGAGAGAGAGAGAGAGAGAGAGAGAGAGAGAGAGAGAGAGAGAGAGAGAGAGAGAGAGGAAACACTTCCTTATGAGATGATAAATAATGCCATAAACTACTGATGAATGTCTTATGTCTTGTGAATGAAACAGACAGAGCAGAAACTCTCCGGGCAGAAGAGGTTAGCGAAATAGGAATGGTCTGTAAGACTTCAGGAAGGAGCATGGGATTTGAGTGGCCTTAGCTAGTGGTTAAGATTAGGTAAGCAAGAGGAGGGAGAGATGGCTCAGGGGTTAAGAGCACTCACAGGTCTTGCAGAGGACCTGAGCATCCACATGACAGTGTATAACCACCTGTAACTTCAGGGCATCTGATGCCCTCTTCTGATCTCCATGGGTATTGCATGCATGTGGTGCACACACATACACACATACATGCAAGTAAAACTCCCATGTACATTCAAAAAAATTTTTTTTAATTTTTAAAAAAAAATTGTGAAAAGGAAAGAAAAGAAAATGTAAGAGGATTATTTCTGTTTTCTCCCAACTCCTGTGTCCCTGCAGGGCTGTATGAATGATGTAACCCTCTCCTCCCATCACTTTGGTGAGCTCAGGGTATGTCTACCATTCAATCCTTAACATTGCTTTGATATGCTTGTCCATCAGCCAGTCTCATAAAGACATTGACATAGGCACCTCCATAGTTTTAAGATAACTATTAAGAAGCTCATTGTGATGAGGGAAACCATCTAGAATGTTGGCTTTCAGTCTCTTTTCTCCTCTAGAGCCACTAAGGATGTGAGGGAGGGTACCCTGGTTCAACGGCGAGGGATCCCATGGCGTGGAGTTCCATGGTGTGGAGTCCCATGGCATGGAGTTCCATGGTGTGGAGTCCCATGGCGTGGAGTTCCGTGGTGTGGAGTCCCATGGTGTGGAGTTCCATGGTGTGGAGTTCCATGGTGACAGTTTCTACAGTGAGGTCTTCTTCCATTGTGGGGGAATTCAGTGGCAGAGGGTAAGTGTTCTATGGTGAAATTCCAGGACAGAGGTCTTGTGATGATGATTCTCTGTTACCTTCCTCTTGCCATCACATGTCTCCTTTCCTCATACAAACCGTAGCGCCTAGTGTCGGCCTCACCATTTTCTTCTACTCCTCCCCATCCTAATTTCAAACTGCAGTTTCTCTGGGACCACTGCTTGTCTGTCTGTCCACATTTTCCCCTTTAACAGGACACTTTTCGCTCACCCCCTCACCTGGCTAAGTGCCACTCATATGACACAATAGGCTGAAACAGCTCCTTCTCTAGATGCTTCTCGGGCTCCATGTCCAAGGTCAGATTCTGTTGCTTCAAGATCTCTCAGCCCCAAGTGCTTCCTCTACGACAATTCTTTGTCACCTGCTTTTTAGTGGTTGGCTCGCTAACTGATAGGATACAGTTTCAGATTTCTGAATAGAGGCAAAGAAATAATAGTAGCTGGAATGAAATCACAGCCTATGTTTCCATCTAGGCATCGTATGAACATGTCGTTGGATTGACCCAGGCCCCTTCAGTCTTGTTGCTCTTCCATCCCAATGGTGTGGGCTGACTCTATGTAGGTTGGATCGCAGCCACACTGGAATTCCAGCATGCCTTCATTCCAAAACTGCATTTTAGCCACTTGGTCATACTGCCGCTGTGAATGAAGCTGTCATTGCAGACTGCAGGGAGGCGAGGAGAAAAGGAGAACAGTCCTAGGTGAGATCCCTGAGTGCTGGGTAGGCAGTGGCAGGGTGTGAAAAGTTGAATCTGGGTCTCACTGTGCAGGAATTGAATGCCAAAAATACAGCTGCTGACAACAGTGGCCTTCGCTGTCAGACAGTGACGTTTCTCTGACACATACTCCCTCCCAATCACTGAAGTGAGAGTCAGCTCTAAGAATCTCTGAAGACCTTTCTTCTTACATCAATGAGAGACCTGAGCCAGATCTCTACCAAGGGAGGTGGAATAGAAGAGCCACTCATCAGTGAATCATCTCTAAAGCAGGGACCATGGCACAAGCCACCAGCTGAGTGGTTTCTAAGTCTACTGGTAACCACTATTGCCTCAGCTCACTTTCCTTCCTTCCTTCCTTTCTTCTTCCTTCCTCCTCCTTCCTTTCTTCCTCTCTACCCATCTCTCCCTCCCCCTCTTCCTCTCCTCCCATCTCTGTCTCTTCCCTCTAGCTCCTCTCTCCCTCCCCTTTTTCCTTCCTTCCTCTCTCCATCTCTTTTTTCTCCCTCTCCTTCCTTCCTCCCCCCAACCTAAGTTCTGAGGATAGTCCCAGGGATTCATGTGTTTGAACACTTGACTGTCAGCTAGTGATGCTGTTTGGGGAGGTTGAGTCCTCTGAGACTATGGCCTCACTAGCAGAAGTAGATTACTAGAGTTGGGCCTGGAAGATGATTTCCACATCTGCTTCCAATCTGAGCTCTCTGTTTCCTCATCTGTCATGATGTGAACAAGCTCTAGTCAAGCCCCAGCTGCCATCTCCTGGGCAACGCCTCCCATGCTGCTCCAGCCACTCAATACCTTCCTCACTATGATAAATTATACTAAACTTCAAGCCCAGGTGAGCCTCTCCTCCCTTAGATTTCTTCTGTCAGATACGTTGTCCCAATTGTAGACGAATTTCTAAATGGTCTTATTAAATAAAAAAACATAGAGCCAAACATAGGGATGAACGCCTTAGAGAGATCAGGGAAATAGGGAAAGCCACCAGCCAACCTTACCTCACCAACTCTGCAGCTTCCAAAGAATGTGACTTCCTGTCTACCCAGGTTTATATGCCTTGCTGTTCTGACATCTGATTTGCTCTCTGTCTAGCTACATCACTTCCTCTTCCTGACCAGCTCTGTCACTTCCTGTCTGTACAGGCCTCCAGAACTCCATGGTTAGTACTGGGATTAAAGGCATGTGTCACTACACTTGGCTCTGTTCCCTAGTGTGGCCTTGAACGTACAGAGATCATGCCTGCTAAGTGATAGGATTAAGGGCATGTGCTACTGCTTAAAATGGCTTGCTATTTCCTCTGATCTCCAGGCAAACTTTATTTATTAAAGCACAAATAAAATATCTCCACATTTCCCCTTTTTTGTCTAATAAAAATAAAAAAGTTATAACTAATATAAGAAAAAATAATAAACTTATTATACAATAAGTACAATAACTATATATAATATATACAAACAATAAATATACAACGTTTGGCCAATTTGCATTTGACAAATTCAGAGAAAATATTCCATTATCTATCCTACCTTGGTGAGTCCAAAATGTACCTAATTCACTTTCTATCCTAACTTATATTACCATCAGAAAACTATTTTATGATGTCTTTCAAACTTATACACTTAACAACTCTTAGTGAGTTTCTTTTCTGAATTTTGTAACAAGGAAAATTGTAACTATAACTACATAATCTTCAACTCCCTCAGAGACCCGAGAAGGAAATAATATTACCTAGTAAAACAGGAAGTGCAAACAAGTGACTTCCAAAAAAAATGAGTTATGACAGAAACAGCCAGCTGCCTGAACAGTCACCCGAGGTTTCTCTGCAATGTTGGGGCATCATCTTCAGCCTACAGGCTTAGCGTATCTGACAGACTCATTTGTGAAGGAGGATGTACACAAGGCCTACAGCTTGACCCCACATTCGGTGCAAGTATCACCCCACAAGTAACTAACACAGACAGGGATTTACACGATGCCAGGCAAGCATGCTACCATTGAGCTGATTCTCCTTGGCACTTCAACTTGAAGTGGGGGGTCACGGTGGTGGAGATGGCTCAGCAGTTAAAGGTGCCCAACAACCCAAGTTCAGTCACCAAGAACCACATAGTGGAAGAAGGGAACCCTCTGACCACCAACCATGGGCTAATATATGCACACACACACACAAAATAAAAATTTAATTTTTGAAAAGGGAAACACTATCCTGAGGCCTCTGCAGGAGCCTAGACAGAGGGGACCCACACGTGGCAAATTCTTACAGTGATTCTGACAGAGAGCTGGCTGTGACCCCATTCTCAAGAGAGAGAGAGAGAGAGAGAGAGAGAGAGAGAGAGAGAGAGAGAGAGAGAGAGAGAGAGAGAGACCCATCATCACCCTCCATTTACAGACCCACCAACTAAACTTTTCTAGTTGTCAGGGAGGGTCTCTGCAAACACCAGGGCCAGCAGAGTAACAGTCCTCATGAGGCAAGAAGAAAATCTGGTTCAACACAACTCAGTAGTCATTGTTAGTTCAAACTTCTAGAGTCTTCACACTGGGAAGTTTATTTTAGGTATATTTAAGCACAGCAAATTTTTGAGAAATAGTTTCCTGATGATAATTAACTCAGTCCCATGTGTACAACAAAGCTAAAACACAATTGCATTGAAACTCTTTTCAAAGTACATACAACCTCTTCCATAAAGATGGATTTTATTGACTGAGAAACAATACTCAGGATAAGGATCTAGGGAGAAGGGGGAGCCAGATGTGGCCTGCCTGTACAGATAGCAGAGGTCACCAGGCTATGAACTACATCCATTCCCAGCCTTCTGGATAAAAAACAGGTTATATATCTCTTCCTTTGAAGAGATGGCCCTGCGTGTTTAACTTTCCCAGTTTCCCATAAACACGACCTTGTGCCCTCTGCACCCAGTGAAAGAATTTTCTCTCTTTGGATTAGAGGTAGGGTGATTCTTGTTTGATATTCTCTCTAAATTCTTATCATCCATGTTATTGCAAAGGCCAAAAAGCTGTAAACTTTCTCCAAGCTGCTCAGTGACAGATCTACTCTCTTGAAGCTTAAACACATAGCTGAGCACCTCAAGGCTTTACACAAACCTAACCACTGTGCATCTTGTGAAGGGATCTGGAAAAAAATCATTAGACCTTGGTTGGACCTTGAGAGAAGTGGCTTCTTCAGTTCAACCGTTCATCTCCCATGACTGAGTCCACTAATTCCCTGGACAAAGCTTTCTGTCTTTAGAGGTTACCCAGGCAGAGACTACACCCTATGGTAATAGTAGGCTGCTTATTTGGTGCCTTTGTGAGCCATGTGCTCTGCATACCTCATTCCCTATAAACTCCTTTGGCAAGCTGAAGATTAGTGGCTCCAGTTTATAGATAAGGAATCTGAAGGACAGAAAAGAAATATAACTGGGGCTTGTGAGATGATCCCATGGGTAAAGATGCTTGCTGCCACACCTGATGGCCTGAGTTCAATCCCCAGGACCCATGTGATGGAAGTAAACAATGGACTCCCTTGAGTTACCCTCTAACCTTAACACAGCAGCGATGACAAGAACACCGTCTTAGTTACTTTTCTTTGGCTGTGACAAAACATCATGGCCAAAGAAACTTATAAAAGAAAGCATTTAACTTGGGTCTCACGGTTCTAAAAGGGTTAGAGTTCATGACTAGTATGTCTGGGACCACAGTGGCAGGCAGGCAGGCATGACACTGGAGCAGTTGCTGAGAGCTTACACAGCTTTACACAAGCATGAGGCAGAGAAAGAGTTCACTAACTGGGAATGGCTTGAGCTTTTGAAACCTCAAAGCCCACCCCCAGTGACATACCTCCTCTAACAAGGCCACACCTCCTCCAACAAGGCCAAACCTCCTCCAACAAGGCCACACCTCCCAACCCTTCCCAAACAGTTCCACCAACTGGTGAACAAGTATTCAAACATATGAGCCTATGGGGACCATCCTTACTCAAACCATCATAAGCATGTACACACAGACATACAAATAAAAAATGAAAAAAGAAAAAAAGAGAAAGGAAGGAAGAAAGAAAGATGAAGGAAGGGAGAGGGAGGGAGGGAGGAAGGAAGGAAAGGAAAGAAAGAATGAAGGAAAGGAAATGTAGATCATTTGAATTCAAATTCTGAATATAAACTTCTTCCAAGTGCTGCACACACATGTGCTTGTGTGCATGGGTGCGTGTGTGTGTGTGTGTGTGTGTGTGTGTGTGTGTGTGTGTGAAAGAATAAATAAATAGCTCTTCCTTTTTGGGGTCTGCCACTCAATTTCCTTTGCTATCCCTACATCCCTTCACTTCTCAAGTAGATGGCAGTCAACACAGGAACAAGCAAAGATGCTTGGAGGAAAATTTCAGCAAAGTTGAGCTTCACTGCAGAAACTGGCTTTCCCTCTTACACCATTTCAGAGCCTGGGTGGACCCACAAGTGTCATTCCTGGCCAATCACATATGTGCCAGACAGTTGTGATATACAATAAGTGATTAACACATCCAGCCAATTTCCTTGGAGACTATTCACCAAATGTATTGGAAGGCACTTTTATTCAACACACCATAACACAGGTTCCTTTTACTCTGTTTCCACTTTGTGTTGATTCACTCTCTACTGTGTCTGAGTCATTCGCTTTTCCAACTCAACAGAGCTAAATGGGAGACATCTAGGACTCCAGATTATGATTGGGCAAGTGGCAGGTGTGATTCAGCAGCAGTGAGGTCTGTAATGCTTTGTAATTGGAGGCACTCTGAATTGGAGACACTGGAAGAGGAAGACAGCCACCTCATTTGTTCCCAAGCTTCCCTTGGAACTTGAGTTAGTCCCTGAACCCAGAAGGAATCATGCTGCTCCCTTAGGTCTGTAGCAATTTGAGTGAATCCCCCCCATGGCAACCCAGACTCTCCTGAGGCTTAATTAGCTTTCATGTAGAATCATTTAAAATAATTCACTCTTGTGCAGGCTGACTTCTCACTTCCCAAAGCAGGTTGGATTATTCAAAAAGGAGCCATGGAAAGAATTCTCCTC